>NW_026057577.1:32235760-32389347 GCF_023721935.1 Panthera uncia
AAAAAAAAAAAAAAAAAAAAAAAAAAAACGTTGAAAAAAAAAGATATTGGTCACCTCCTTTTAAAGGCTATGAGGGAAGGAACTGTTCCAGTCCTCTGTCCTTGACTCGTAGATGGCCGTCTTCTCTGTATGTCTTTATATCGTCTTCCTTGTATGAGTGCCTGTGGCCAAATTTTCCCCTTCTTGTAAAGATACCAGTACTGGATGCGAGCCCACCCCAATGACCTCATTTTAACTTGATTATCTCTGTAAGGACTCTGTCTCCAAATAAGGTCACATTCTGAGGTCCTGGGGGTTAGAGACATCAGCATATGAACTTCGGGGAGGACACAATTCAACCCATAACACTACCCAAGGTCACATGTCTAGAAAGTAGGGTAAGCAGGATTTGATCCGAGATCTGGAATGCCAGAGCCCACACTTTGCTCTTATTCTGTTGTAGTGTGTGTGCGTGTGTGTGTGTGTGTGTGTGTGTGTGTGTCCTAGTGGTCACTCTCTGTAGCTCCCATCTCCCACCAGCACGTGGGCATCTAGTACCTGTGCGCATGAGCGGCCAGTGGCCCTCCCTCACTGGCACGCTGGTAGCTTTAATGCTCCTTTGGCTATGATATGGGGACCCAAAGCTGTTCTCCAGGACCCTGGTGGCTGGTGCTGCCCGACAAGTCAACAATGACAGGAATGCTTGGAGATGCACACAGGGGCCGGGGCTGCCTGACTCCCTCCACCAGCTGCCATCTCGGATCCTGCGGCCTCATTTCAGAGGCTGCTGGCTTTGAAACACTCGGCCCAGTCAGGCGGGAAGCTAGAGCCAGTGTGGGGGCAGGGGGCGGTCACGAGGCCTTCCTGCATCAGCTGGGGCAGCTAGGACTAGGCAGGCCCTGTGCCGACCTTTGTCCTGATAGCCTGAACCTTTCCTTGTGCTGCAAGAAGGCAGAGGGGCTTGACCTTACCCCTCCTGCTCCTCTGAGCTTGGCTAGAGATGCTAAAAAAGAAACCCGGCCCTTGGGCCAAAGAGGGAGAAAAAGCCCCCAGTCTGATGAGGGAGGCACCGCCTCAATCCTACAAGGACCCCAGACTTGGGCCTCACGGCCTCTGCTGTCAGAGGTTTTTCAGTTTGAAGAGTCCTAGTTTTTCTGTCTCAATTTGTCCATCCATGCAGTGGGGATGACAGTCCAGTTTGCTATGAAGGTTCTGGAGTTACTATGGCAGGGAGGGACCAGGATTGACATGGGCATCTTACTCCCTGCATAGCTATAGCATTCAGGGGGATGATGATGATGATATGGTGATGGGTAATATTTACTGAGCACTGATAGGGTCTCAAACTAAATGCTTACTGCATTCTTTACCTAATTATTTACCTAATCATTTAATCCTTCCAAAAAGTCCAGGAGGCAGCTACCATCATCACTGCCATTTTCTAGGTAAAGAAATGGGTTCAGTGAGGTGAACTTGCCCAAAGTCACCCAGTGAGAGAGTAGAGGTTTGACCCTACTCTATGCATTCACAGCAGGCCCTGAACTTGCATGAAGATGAGGGTCCCCAGATGGAAGGCCTGGGAATGAGACTCTTCCATGGCTGGTAATGGTTCTGGTGTTGGGGTCCCCACACTCTGAGCCCTACCCTTGCCTTGGGGTGGGGTCTGAGGTGTGTTCATAATGATGACAATATGTATCCTTCACCAAGGTAAATCAAGCACCTGACTCCACACCTTTGAATTTGGTCCTCACAGCAGCCCTGTGGGAATTATTCCTGCTTTACAGATGATGATACAGAGTGCTGGAGTCAGTCTCCAGAACAAGTTGGAAGGGCTGCACAGGTCCCAAACTCAGGTCTCCTGAGTCCATGAGGATAGTCTTTCTGCTAGAGGCAGGCAAGTGTCTTTGGATGCTTTTTTAAGTTTATTTATTTATTTATTAATTATGATTTTTTTAACATTTATTTATTTTTATTTATTTATTTATTTTTATTTTTTATTTTTTTTAAATTTTTTTTTTTCAACATTTTTTATTTATTTTTGGGACAGAGAGCGACAGAGCATGAACGGGGGAGGGGCAGAGAGAGAGGGAGACACAGAATCGGAAACAGGCTCCAGGCTCCGAGCCATCAGCCCAGAGCCTGACGCGGGGCTCGAACTCACGGACCGCGAGATCGTGACCTGGCTGAAGTCGGACGCTTAACCGACTGCGCCACCCAGGCGCCCCAACATTTATTTATTTTTAAGGGAGACGGGGACAGAGGATCTGAAGCAGGGTCCATGCTGACAGCAGAGAGCCTGATGTGGGGCTCGAACTCAGGAACCGTGAGATCATGACCTGAGCTGAAATCAAGAGTCAGACCTTCAATCGACTGAGCCACCCAGGCACCCCAACAGGCAGGCAAGTATCTTTGGGTCATTTCAGAATAAAAGTTCTGGTTCCTTTCCCCAGTGCTGGGTTGCTGAACTGTGACTGAATGTAGGGACAGGTAAGGAGAGCTTGTGGGTTCACAAGAACCAGTTCCCAATAGCAACACCAATGTCAATAGTTGACATGTATTGAACACTCACTTTGTGGCATGGGTGATGTATATGTTTTTTTTTTTAGCCTTAAAATTTTTTTTTTTTTTTTTTTTTTTTTTAGGGGGAGAGAGACAGAGAGAGCAAGAGAGCACGGATGGGGAGAGAAACAGAGGAAGAGAGAGAAAGGTTTTTTTTTTTAATTTTTAAAGACTTATTTTTAATTTTTTAAGAATATTTATATATTTTTGAGAGAGGGAGGGAGAGAGAGACAGATCACAGTGGGGGAGGGGTAGAGAGAGAGGGAGACACAGAATCCGAAGCAGGCTCTAGGCTCTGAGCTGTCAGCACAGTTTATTTATTCTGAGAGAGTGTGTGTATGAAAGTGGAGGGTGGGGGAGAGAGAGAGAGAGAGAAAGAGAGAATCCCAAGCAGGCTCCATGCTCAGCATGGAGACCAATGCAGGGCTCACATTCACCATTGCAAAATCACTGCAAAATCATGACCTGAGCCAAAATCAAGAGTCAATCACACAACGGACTGAGCCACGGAGGCGCCCCCTCTCAGAATCTTCCTTAACAGCATCCTTCAGGCAGCTGCGGCCAATGAAGACGAGTAGGCACAGGAACTCCGTTCAAATAAGCCAATTTTAGTAAGCACCTGTGCTGAAGCGGGCACTGGGCTGGGCCCACGGGATGTAGGGGACAACAAGAGCAGTATGTGGAAGGCAGATGTAAGATGTTGTGATAATATAGGGGAACAGCTAGACTGTGGGGACACAGACACCAGGGCTAGGAAGGATTTCCCAGAGGAAGTAATATTTAAGCTGAGAACGGAGAGTTAATAGGGTTTAGCCAGGCAAGAAAGGGTTGGGGGAGGGGAAGAGTTCTAGGCTGAGAGAACAGCCTAGAACAAGGGAGGCCTGAAGGTGGGAAGAGAATAGCCTCTCTGATGAACTTAAGGAAGCTAACTATGGCAGAGAATGGCATGTGAAGGGCTGTTGGGGAGGGCAGAGCATTGACTTAGGGCACTGCAGGCCAGGATAAGAGGTCTGGTTCTGACCCTGTGGTATGGGATCTGCTGATCCAGCTTCCATCCCTGTTTCCACGTGGTACTTTCCTATCTCCAAGACCCTTTCACATCAGTCAGATCCACCTAATACTCCTTGAAGTAGGTGGGGTATGGGTCACTGTGCCCATTTTATAGATGAGGAAACTGAATCTCAGAGGTTACAAGCTTGGTCCATTTTACCTGGTAAGGCTGGTAAGAGGGGCACTGGGCCTCAGCCCCAGACATCTTCAGGCAGGTGCTGAGCCAAGGGTCTGGGCTACTTGCAGGAAATCAGTGTGGATTCTGGGACAATGGTTACAGGGTGGGGTAGAGGCACAGTCTGGTTTAGGGAAGCCCTGGGACTGTAGGGGGAGGGTGGGGATTCCTCCCCCTGAAGCTCCAGGCTGCACAGGACTGCTGCTGCCTCCCTTTCTCCCTCTTGCAGTCCATCCCCAGTGGCTTACAGGGGGTGAGTCAGCCTGGATGAAGTCACCCACTTCCTCGCAGCCTGCGCCCCCTGACCTGGAAGGCGCCTGCCAGGGGCACCAGCCGAGCCGGAGGACAAGCTGGGCAGCTCTCCAGGTCGCTCCCTCGCAGTTGATTTAGGGGGGCTGGAGGTGTCCGGAGCCATCAGAAGCAGCTGGGTGTCTGGGGCTGCGAGGCCCATAAGTCATGCCACCACCCGCCGTTCCCCGCAGTGCTCCCCGAGAGGTCTGTGATGAATCGCCAGGGACTGGGCTCATCAAAATCAGTTTATGCCAAAAGGAAATTAATTTCTGTTTCTCTGAGATGGGGTGTGGGGAAGGCAAGGGCAGCTCCAGAGTCAGGCCTGTGACAACACTGTGGGGAGGGGCTGGAGTCCTACAGTGTGGCCATCGTGGTCCCTGGGCTAGATGGAGGTCCTGCCCATGCTATAGAGGGGGTGACTGAGTCTCCAAAGGAGCCTCTTAGTCTTGGGAACAAGAACCCAGATTTTGTTCTTTTTATTAATTCTTTCTCTCCTCCTCCCTTCTCTATTTCTGTAAGTATTTCTTAGCACCTACTATGTGCCAGGCACTGTTCTATGGTGAGAACACTATAGTGCATGGGACAGAGTCCTGCTTTCATGGAGCATACGTTCTGGTTAGGTAAGACAGACAGACTGGTAATAGATACGTAAGAAAGTGTAAGGGGAGAGTGCTAGGCCAGCCTTAAAACAGGGTGGATGTGACCAACTTACCTAGCTGATCCAGTGGTCAGGGAAGACCTCTGAAGAGTTAGGTAAGCTGATACTTGAGTTTGGGGAAGAAGATAGCCTACCAGTTGTTAGGCAACTCAATATCTAGCCCTGTTGGGGCTGGGGCTGGGGCTGGGATAGGAGGAGAGTGCATTTTAGGAGAAGGAACCAATGAATATAAAGGCAGGAAACTCCCAGCCAAGCACTCCCCTTGTGAGCCCTGGCTGCCGACTGCATCCACTGTGTGCCCAGCCTGGGGCCTGGTTGTGTCGGTGGTGGGGGGTGGGGGTGGGAGCAGGCTGGGTACATGGCTCTGCTTCCTGGAATGTCTGTCTTACTAGGAGGAGAGTTCGGTAATTGAATACATTATCTTTATTAGAAACAAGAATGGACTGCTTATAGGGAAATTCATAAGATTCTTTAAAGATGAAAGAGATGTCAAAGAAACAGCCGGTGGGACAGCTGGCCCTGGCCCAGCGATCTGGTTTCAGTATTCTTGAGCCCTGGGGCTGATTTGTGGTAAGGTGTGAGCAGCTGAGTCAGTCCTTTCTCCACCCAGCTTTACTTGAGTCCCTCTCTCTGTTAGGAGCCCTCAGTGGCTCCCCGTTGCCCAGTACCAAGAATAACAGTTGTTAGTTCTTGACTAGTTACTTTAGGCTGGGCAGAGCGCTTGTCTGAATTCTCAGAACAATGCTATGAGATGGATACTTTTATTATTTTCATTTTGCATATAAGGAATGTGAGCCTTGGAGAGGGGAAGAGACTTTTCCAAGGTCCTGTAGCTGGTCAGTGACAAAGTCAGGATTCAAACTCACAGCCTGAGCCATTAATTGCCACAGCCTCCCCTGTAGCTGCATCCCACTCTTATGAACTCTTGATCCGCTTTCTCCTTATCCTGTGCTCCACCAAACTAGCACAGAGCTCCTTTGCTGCTCCCCAACCATGCTACACAGGGTCCCACCTCAAAACCTTTGCATGTGCTGTTCTTTCCATTTGGAGTCCCTTCCCTCCCCAGCTTTTTGTTGAAACCCTAACCGTTCTCCATGGTTTAGTTCGGCTTCTTCCTTCCCCGTGAAGTCACGCGTTTATTCTCACAAACAGGGAGGCTGCCCTTTATGTCTTATGCCCCACAGTTCTATTGGGGCTACTCTCTGGGCCCTAATCACACATATTTTGTATGCCCAGAGATTGGAGTGTGACAGTCTAGGATTTAGATTTTGGTCTCGTTTCTGTCACATATTGACTCTGCCATCTTGGGAGGGGAATAACCTTTGTAAGCCTCAGTTTCTTCATTAGTAAAGTGAGGCTATAGTGGGGAGCAAATAGACGATGAATTAGAAACTCATCATAGAGTCCAGTTAGCACCGAATAAGTGGCGACTATTGTTACATAGCCTTTCCCAGCCTCAGTTTTATCATCTATAAAGTGGAAGAAATAGGAGAAATACAGTAATTCAATGCTCCCTTGTAGGGTGGTCATAAAAGGGTATCTGCTACACAGCTAGCTGGTGCTCAACCAGAGAGGTCAGATTTAGGGATTCATCACATTTCTTTCCCTCCCAGGCCCAGCCCAGGGTTTTGTGGGTTGGAGAATATTTGTTCAGTAGAAGTTGAGGTAGATTTACATTTCCGAGGGATATGGCCTCCCTCAGTCCAGGCAGCCCTCAAACCCAGCCTGGGTGCCCACAGCATGTCTAACATCATCATCATCATCATCATCATCAATTTTTTTGATATGGGCAACTGGTATTTGCTTCATTTTATGTAAAGCACTTTTGGAAAACTTTGCTGTTATTGATCTGTAACCTATTATTTAAGTACAGTTAGTGGCTGCACATGCAGCTTCAAGTAAAGCCCCCAGTTCCCTTCCAAACAGACAGCTACGAGTCCTTCCTAAGTAGCAATTTGGGAATGCTCTCTATCCAGTGCGCCACCCCCCCCACCACTGCCCTCCCTTGGTTAGGAAGCAAATTCTCTGGAAACTGTTCTTTAGTGGGTGGGGTGGGAAGGGTGGTGGTGGGAGAAGATCCCAGCTCCTCACAGAAGGAGGCCTTCAGCCACCTTCACGGGGAGACCAGGTCTGAATAGAATTAGCAGAAAGATGGACTGACCCAGGGGCAAGCTGGGAAATCTACTTTGAGGTGGGGGAGGGGGCTGTCCTTAGAAGGCCAGTGGGGCCTTCTTCCCTAAAGACCTGCAGTCTTTCCTACCCATTCTTCAGGGCAACTGTCAGTTCACTTTCAGAGCTGAGAAGACTAAGTGCCAATGGTCCTCATCTTGGGGCTATTTCTCTAGGGATTGGGATGGATCCTACTTTAGAAGTAGAGACAGGGGTGCCTGGGTGGTTCGGTTGGTTGGGTGTCCGACTTCAGCTCAGGTCATGATCTCACGGTTCATCAGTTCAAACCCCATGTCAGGCTCTGTGCTGACAGCTCAGAGCCTGGAGCCTGCTTTGGATTCTGTCTCCCCCCCCCTCTCTGCCCCTCCCCTGCTCATGCTCTGTCTGTCTCTCTCTCTCAAAAAAAAAAAAAAAAAAAAAAGAATAAATGTTAAAAAAAGATGTTAGAAGTTCAGAGACAGCCAATGGGAGGCTTGATTGTGTCTTCTTTTGGGGCCACAACCAATGGAAATGGAGCTTTTCAGAGGAAGAGGCTCTGTCCAAAGAGTAGCCCTTGAGGATGGGGGTTCCTGCAGTCTGGTGGTCCATTGGGTGCCCAGGTGTCCCTGGTTGGGGTCTGAGCATCAGTTTGAAAGCATTGGAGGAGCTGGAGAAACTACTCGTAGTTTGGAAAATTGGGTTAAGAATAGAGAAAGGGGGCAGCAAACCCTGGGAAGAGTATCTTTTTGGTTCATGGTGCCTGAGAGTTTCAAGAGATCCTTTGTCTGGAGGGACATGGAGACCTGGGAGTAACTGAGCCTCCAGGTGGCTCTGTAGGCCTGGTAGCCCCTCCCTCCTCTCCTTCCCCTCCCCAATATTCCACAGCCCTATGTATCCAGGAACAGCAGAGGCTTTGCAGTGAGTGACAAAGCAGATGGTGTGTGGTGTCAGGAGGAGAGAGAACTCCTTGGGCTTGTCTGGTCAACCTTTACCTCCTCTGCCCTAGAGTGTTGAGAGTCCAGCCATCCTTATTGTATATTCACTTATTTAATCAACAGTGTTTCTTAAGGGGTACCTGGGTGGCTCAGTCGGTTAAGCGTCCCACTCTTGATTTCAGCTCAGGTGATGACCTCAGAGTTTGTGAGTTCGAGCCCCATGTTGAGCTCAGGCTGACAGCACAGAGCCTGCTTGGGATTCTCTCTCTCCTCTCTCTCTGCCGCAACCTCGTGTGCATGCATGTACTCACTCTGTCTCTCTTCTTCTCAAAATAAATAAATAAACTTGAAAAACAACAACAACAAAGTTTCTTGAGATCCCCTGTGGCCCCAGGTATTGTGCTGGGGACTAGGCCCCTTGACCCAAAATATGTCTCTCTTAAAGCCCTCAAAGGGGTTCACTAATAAGAGAGATGGGTCTGAGGTTGGAGATGCTTACAGCAACATCCCCTAATCTGGTTAAGAAGCCAGGGACGACTGCCTTGAAGTGAATTGCTGCATTCCTGTTATTAGCACCTCCACTTATTAGCTGTGTGACCTTGATAGAGTTCCTTAACCTTGCTGTGCATTACTTTCCTCATCTTTATTTAATTAATATATTTTTAAGATTTAATTTAATGAATTTATTTATTTCTGAGAGAGAGAGAGAACAGGGAAGGGGTAGGATAGGGACAGAGAAAATCCTAAGCAGACTCCACGTCCAAACCCAGCACAGAGCCTAAGGGGGGGGGCTCAATCTCACCACTGTGAGACCATGACCTGAGCTGAAATCAGGAGTCTGATGCTTAACCAACTGAGCCACCCAGGAGCCCCTTAATATTTTATGAATTTATTTAAAGTTTATTTATTGTTGAGAGACAGCACAAGTGGGGGGGGAGCAGTAAGAGAGAGAGAGAGAATCCCAAGCAGGTTTTGTGTGCTGTCAGTGAAGAACCCAAAGTTCAAGGTTCTCATGAACAATGAGGTCAGGACCTGAGCCGAAATCAACAGTCAGACGCCTAACCGACTGAGCCACCTAGGCGCCCCAGATTTTATTTTTAAGTAATTTCTACGTTTAGTTTGTAGCTCGGAACTCACAACCCCAAGATCAAGAGTTGTATGCTCTAGGGGACTGAGCCAGCCTGGCACCCCTACTTTCTTCATCTTTAAAATGGGAATAATAATTGGTTCCTGGCTGGATCATTTGGTAGAGCATATGGCTCTTGATCTCACTTGTGGCTTTGGGCCCCGTGTTGGATGTAGAGATTACTTAAAAGTAAAATCTTTAAAAAAAAAAAAAAGAAAAGAAAAGAAAAGAAAAAAGAAAAAAAACAAAGAAAATGAGAATAGTAATAGTACTTACCTCCAAAGTTTGCTGTGAAGATTTAATGAGTTAATACATGTCAATATTCCTTAGAATAGTGCCTGCCACACAGTAAGTATTCTGTAAGTATTAAATAAAAGATAAAAACGGCTACCACTTGCATGAGTAAGACTTGGCAGACAATTAAATGGGAAAGTGTCCTAGGCAAAGAGAACAAAGGCCTGGATGTGACAAAGTAGTCTCCTCCAAGGAACTTGGTTCTGTGTCACCTGGTGGGTGTGACTGATGGCTGTCCTGGTCAAAAATTTGGGCTAGAAACTCCTCCACCTCCACGGTGTGGTCTTGGGGCTGGTCAGGTCTTGGCCTGAGATGCCACTGAGTCCATGGGCTGGGCCACAGCCCCTCATCCATTCCTCTGCCCGTCCTGCTGCCGCCTGTGAGCTCCGCTCTGGCTGAGCAGTGCTGGGCATTCCCCTGTGGGCATCCGGAGCTCCAGGTGTGGTGGGGAAGCCCTGGGGGCAGGAGGGCTTGGGGGAGGTGCTCTCTGAACAATGTCCTAAGGGAAAATGAAAATTTCCCCAGACAGGGGGAGGGAGGGAGTTCCAGGCTGAGGGAACAACCTAAAGAAATGTTTTGAGGGAGAGATCCCTGCTCAGAAGAGAGACAAAAAGACTTTGGGTGGAGTTTAAGCTCTGGCCCTGGGGAGCCCTATTTGGGTTTTATCAGGGGTTTTGGATTGTCCTCCCCATGGCCTCTAGACCCAGGATGGGTGGTGGCCTAAGAGGTTAAAGTCCGTCCAGTCTTGCTCCAGGGCCAGCCCAGAAGCTGGGGTAGGGGTGCCGGTTGCCTGGGTTCCTCCCTCCCTCTGCAGAGCCAGGAGGGCTTGGCAAAGCAACAAGGCAGCCTTTGTGTCCCTCTGTGCGTCTAGGCAGGTCTGGCCCAGCCTAGGCTGCTGCTGGTTTCAGTGCCCTGTGATCCTGTCCAGGCAGTGCAGGGTGGGACGGGCAGGGTGTCCTCAGGGTTCCTAGTGTGGCTGCCTTGTGTCCCTTGCACCCCCACCAGGGCTCCCCAGGGGAGGATACCTGTGGCATGGAGTACACGGGTATGTGTGGGGCTGGCCTTGAGGACCCAGAGCAGGTAGTGGGTGGGCAGAGATGTGCACAGGGGAGGGGGATGGGACCTGGATGGGAAGGCTCCTGTGTGCCGCAACATGTGCCTAAGGGGTCCCCCAGGGTGAGTTCTGTGAGTGTGCACTGGGGTGAGGATGTGCTTCTGGGTGTGAGGGTCTGGGCTGTAGCACACGAACAGCCCCCAGCCTGCTCAGAACAGAGCACTGCTGTCTCTCAGTAGCGGCAACAACGAGGCCTCTCTCTTGGCACATAATGTCCCCTCTGTATTGTCTGCTGTGCAGTGGTGACGATAATTTTAAGGTCCAAATCCTTCTCGTGGGGGGCAGGGTAGGGGGGAGTTTGGAGGCATCTGGGGAGGGCTAGAGCTCCTAGGCGGGTTTCGGCCTGTGTGCAGGGAGGTCTGTTGCGTGTTTGGGCCCTCCCTCTACATACCCACAAACCCTACAGGGGCAGCAGAGAGAAGTAAGGACTCCCAGAAGCCTCTGCCAGAATTCCCGCCCGTCTGCCCAGACTTCAAGGCCTGGGGCCTGGACCTCTTCAAAGGAACTAGCTCTGATAGCCCCTTTCACTCACTGCCTGGTCTCTGCTTGTCCAGATGTTTCTTCATGTCTATCCCTAGTCTTTCTTGCTGTGGACGCACTAGACCAGCAGTTGCCAACCTTTTTGTTGTCAGGACTCCATTCCAGGCTTAATAATTACCAAAAACTCCCAAAGAGCTTTTGTTGATGTGAGTTATATCCACCAAGATTTACTATATTAGAAATTGAAACTGAGAAAATTAAGAACACGTATTTATTCATTTATTTAAAAATAACAGTAACAGTTCATTACATGTTAACATACATAATATGCTTTTATGAAAAATAACTTTATTTTCCAGAACAAAACAAAATTAGCAGGAGGAGTGGCGTTGTTTTTACACTTTTGCAATCTCATTAATATCTGGCTTAATAGAGCAAACAGCCCCCTTGGGGTTAGATTCTAATATCTGCTTTTGCTTTCAATTTGTTGTGGTATGTTTGTTTTTCTGTTGTTGAAGTATATGAAGAAAATCTGGCCTCATACAGATCTTTGGGAGGAAAAGTGAGGAGTATTTTCATAGCCTTTTCAGATAATTTGATACTACACCAAAACTTGACAAGTGGCAGTTTGTTAAAGGCTAGTTGCCATGTAGAATCTGAAACCCTGTCCATGAACTTTGCATATTCTGTTACATGAAGGTCCATTTGTCTATCTTGTACTTTAAATGGATCTCTTGCCCATGCATGATTTTATAACATCATGCACTGGTCATTTACAGAGAATTAGTTCACGGAGTTATGCAAATCTCTCAAATGTTAATACATTCCATTATATAATATTTAATACTCAAATCCATTGATACCACCATCAATTTCATCAGAAATATCCAGGAAACTATCAAGCTTATGATGACCTATACAAGTATTTTAAAATTGAAAATTTTGCTTAAAAAATAGAATTTTATCATTAGCAATAAATACGGTAGTTGTTTTCCCTGGAGTGACATCCTCACTTGATTCTTTTTGAGAGAATACCCACCAAATACCCAAGTCTAAAGTTTGTCAGTCTTTTCTTGTGGTGTTCTATAAAAAAAACAGCTAGTTCATCTCCTAACTGGAACATTCACACAAGTAATTTTCCTCAAGGCAACAATCATACTTTGGTATGTTACAGAGGTACTTTATGTGAATTTCCCATACATAACGTTAAATAGACGTGTAGGCAATGTTTGAGATTTACTACAATTACTAATTTTATTGCTTTGCTTCAATAAACACATTCTTTTCTTCTTAAATGTTTATTTTGAGAGAGAGAACAAGCATGCACACACATGCCCATGCACAAGGGGAAGGTCCAGAGAGAGGGGGGAGAGATAATCCTAAGCAGGCTCCACGTTGTCAGTGCAGAGCCCCAAGTGAGGCTTGATCCCATGAACTGTGAGATCATGACCTGAGCTAAAACCAAGAGCCAGAGGCTTAACTGACTGAGCCACCCAGACACCCCTATTTTTTTTAAGTAGGCTTTGTGCCCAACGTGGGGCTCAAATTCACAATCCCCAAATCAAGAGTTGCATGCTGTAGGGGCGCCTGAGTGGCTCAGTCGGCTGAACATCTGACTTCGGCCTCACGTCATGATATCATAGTTCATGGGTTTGAGCCCTGCATTGGGCTCTCTGCTGTCAGTTGGGGGCTTGGAGCCTGCTTCAGATTCTGTCTCCCTGTCTCTGCCCCTCCCCAACTCATGCTCTGTCTCTCTCTGTCTCTCAAAAAGGAATAAATGTTAAAAAAAATAAAATAAAAAAAAAGTTTCATTCTCTACCGACTGAGCCAGCCGCGCACCCCAGCAAGGACATTCTTAAGTGAAACTAGCTATTTTTTTGTCTTTTTTTTAATGGATGCTTTTGACACTGACGAATATAATGACTCCTACTTAGTATAGTTTTGGTGTTACTGTCTTGATTTGTGGTAAGGCACCCACAATTTTATCCACCTTTGCTTTCTCACCATCAGTGCAAATCTCAATGTGGTTAAAAGGTCAAATAATGTCTTAGTATTATTAGTAAAATAATTTTGACTTCATCTACCCCTGAGAAGATCTCATAGACTCCCAAGGGTCTGTGGACCCTGCTTTGAGAACTGCTGCACTAGGTTATTCTGTCTCAATTTGTTTCTCAGTGGTGATGAGCATGTCTTATGTATTTCACTGATTAGGACATGGAGGCCCAGCAGAGCCCCACATGGGTCTTCATCTCATTCCAGCACTGGAGTGAGAATTTTTTTCCTGGCGGGCACTGGGGAAGCTTCTCAAGGGAGTGGCATAGATCTGATGAATGGGCAGAATGCCAGAATGTCGGGGGAAGGGACCTGGGAGTGCATTCGTGGTGAAGGGAACAGCATTGGTAAAGGCCTAGGGAAAAGAACACAGGATGAGGCCAGATAACAAGGGCCTCGAATGCCAGCCCCAGGGCAATGGCACCACAGAGCATGTTGACAGCTGAAGCAGAAGATGAGATGTACCCAGAGATAGGGAGGGCCCTGGGTCCTTCACTAGCTGGCCTTCCCAAGACAGCTGGTCTCAGGGCTGTGTCCTTAGGGTTGGATTAACATATGGCCACTCAGATGGGCCATGATCATGATGGGCAGAGTGTGGTCTCCTGCCCAGAATTCCCTGCTGAAAAGTGTCTCCATGGGTTTCTGTACCGACAGCTTCTCTTCTCCTTTGTATTGGCTTTTGTGGTGATAGTGACTAGCTTCCCCTAGTTTCTTGTGCCATGCACGAATGTGATGGTGATTTGGGCAGAGGTGGCAAAGAAGAGAGCGATGGGTAGTGGGGATGTGTCGGTGTGTTGTCAGGGACTCGGCCCAAATCCTGTGAAAGTGGGGGCTTCAGAGCTGGCCCTGAGCAGGGACTGCCTCCTTACCCTACTCCGGACCCGGCCTGCCCTTCTTCTTCTCCAGTGGCCCTGCATCCCTGCCCCACCTTGTCTGAGCTGCGCCCCCCCTGAGCTGCAGGAACCCAGGTCTGACATGGGGAGCCAGACCTCAGCTTCTTGCAAGACAGGCCTCGACATCCTGCTGTGCACATCTGTGCTCCTGGGCTGGGTGCCTGGTCCTGCATGGGTATGCCACACATGTGTTCATGGCTGTGTTTTGTGACAGCGTAGGTATGTCTTGTGCCATGTGTATTTGTGACTGTGTCACATGATGTGCTGCACATGTTTGTGAGCTTGTACACCCTGCCATGCACACTGAGTTGTGTGTGTGTTTGCTTTGTGTCTTGAGTTGGGTGGCGTGTACGTGTATAGAATTTTGTATATCTTTTGGGGGGTGTGAGTGTTGCTGTGGTGGGTATGTGTTTTTGTGTGATGGTTTGTCAGTGTGTATCTTGGCCCAGTCCCAGAAGAAGGCCCACTGAGGTGATGGGGGTGGGGACTGTGCCCAGATAGGGAGCCTCCAGCCAGGAGGTCTGACTGGGAATGGACATGTCCTCTCTGGCCCAGAGAGCATCACAAGCCCTCAAAGAGCCCCTGTCCAGCTTCACCACCGGCTGGAAAGGGGGCATGAAGAAACCAAAACAACCTCAGCCCACCTCCCACACCTTGCTGGCATTTGAACCTAGTGGTGGTGGCCCGGTGCCCTGGGCCTGCCCTCCTAAGGCTGCAAGCGCTGTGTGTTGTGGGGGTTGGGCAGGGGCCAGAGACACGACTCAGTTTGGCCCTGGTGGCCAACTTCAGCTTATAATGGACCACAGAGGCAGAGCTGACCCCAGGCGTTGTCGGGGCTGGGGCTGGGGCTGGGGCTGCAGGGAGAATCAGCCCCATTGAGCCAGGCCTGATGCTAAGTTCATTACGTGTGTTATTCATTCAGCAAATATTTATTGTATGTGTGCTTGGTTCTCGGTCTGGCTTTAGGTGTTGGGAGTATAGCAGTCACCTCACTGAATTAGCTGGGAGAGAGGAGACCACTGTGTGTCTCACAAATGGAGAAACACATCCTGAAAAGAATAGCTTAAGTCACAAGAAAGCTGAGATTTGAAGCCAGGCCTGTCTCATGCCAGAGCCCTCTACCCCCTGCCCTTGATTCTCACCATTACAGCCTGTGTGTCCATTGAGCTAGGACCAGCAGGGTGAAGGGTAGGCAGATGATGCTTGGCTAGCCTTGAGCTCCATCCAGGTTATATTGGTTGATGCAGGAGAGCAGGTATAGCAACTAAATCAGCTCCTAGTGGCTCAGCAGGGAAGGTGGTTTGCCTGGGGTGGTCCCTCAAGGTTGTGCATAAAGGTGGTCAGGTGGAGATTCAGGTGTGGGAACGGAGTGGAGGGTATACCTTGTGTTTCTAGGACGCATTGGGACCCAAGGGAATGCCTCCTCACTGGCTATAGGACCTGGGATGCTTCACTCTGAGCCTCAGCTTCCTTATCTGTGAAGTGGGCATAATGATTGTCCCTCTCAGTGGTACAGTGCTTATGGCCTGGTGCACAGTAGGGCAGCTAGGGGGATTGGGCAGAGCTGGAAGTTGACAGGGCCTCCCTAGGGCTCTCTACTCAGTCCCAGGAAATGGGTAGTGGGTAGGGAGGAGGAGGAGCAGATGTGCCCGCGTCTCACAAGAGCAGCCACATTTAGCCACCAAGTCAGGATTGAAATATTCCTGAGGGAGAAGAACCCTCAGGCTTCAGGGCTGCAACAGCTCGTCAGTGGGGAGCGGGGAAGGGATGTTGTCACCATCTGCCTCGTGTCTGTCTGCGACTAAAATAATACTGGGGTGAGACTCGCCGCAGGCACGGGCCCAGCCGCAAGGTTCCCCGGAAGAGGGAGGGGCCAGGGGGTACTGGCAGGCTCCTGGAGGGATCAGCCTCATGAGTGCAGGGCCAGGGGACCCCCCAGACCTGGCCAGCCTCTGCTCCCGAGGGGAGACAGAGCGTGTGCTGAGATCCCAGTAAAGCAGGGGCAACAACAGAAACAAAACAGGAGGGACAGACAAATCGCCTGATTCAGCTTCCATGAGCTGATCCAGAATATTGAAACCAGAAAACGTAGCAAGAAGCTATTTTAATTTCAGCCGACGTATAAGTTTTGGGTCTATGGTTTACTGTGGTTTTTATTTTGAATCAAATATGGAGAATGCTCCATAATCTCAGAGCTCAGGGCTCTGGGGACTGAGTGCCCGCCTTTCCCACTGGGCACAGGGGTCCCTTGTCAACTGCCTCTAGGTGTTGGTACCCCTGGGCCTGGGCAGGTGCCCCTTTAGATCAGGACCTGGCTGGGAGCCTGATGCTTGGCCTCTGGGTGGTGAAGCAGTCACGTCTGGTCTTTTGCTGTGGGTCTCACCAGACACGAGCAGTTGGATATTTTTGTTTTTGCAGAGAGAACAGACCCATGACCTCAGAGGTTTATTTTAACTGCGGAAGCACCCTAGCTGCTGGTTGCTGTGTGCTGACATAGCGCTGGGCTGTCAGTTCAGCAGGCAGCACTTGAGTACCTATTGTGTGCAGGCCATGAGCTAGGACAGGCTGGGACCCCTCTCAGCATACAAGGCCAGCCACCTGAGTGCCAGGGAGGGGGATGGGAATGTCAGCGAGGGATTCAGGATATGGCAGGAGACCATGCTGTCGTCCTGGAAAGGTGACAGATGTACTCAGCCTTGAAGAGGAGAAAGGTGGTGACAGCAAAGGAGAGAGGGGAAGATGCCCAAGGCAGAGGGAACCTGGATTACACAGACCACCACTCTGGGGGGCTCTTTGTGGCGAGGGTTTGTATGTCTTAGATGCAACTTGGAGCCCTTGCTGTAGGCCTGCCCCCATGCTAACGCCTTTACATGTGTTTTTCTTTTTTTTTTTCAACGTTTTTTTATTTATTTTTGGGACAGAGAGAGACAGAGCATGAACGGGGGAGGGGCAGAGAGAGAGGGAGACACAGAATCGGAAACAGGCTCCAGGCTCCGAGCCATCAGCCCAGAGCCTGACGCGGGGCTCGAACTCACGGACCGCGAGATCGTGACCTGGCTGAAGTCGGACGCTTAACCGACTGCGCCACCCAGGCTCCCCTACATGTGTTTTTCTAGTCAGTCCTTACCAACATCTCATGAGGTCAGTATGCTCAGTGCTCATCTTGCAGATGAGGACATTGAGGCTCAGATGTCTAGTGACTTGTGCAAGCAGTAGAGGCATGGCCTTGAACTACAGTGTGCCACCCCCGGACAATGCCTTCATTCAGCAGGCCGTAACTCAAACCCCCAGAGCACACTGTAGAGTATCCTCGGATGGTTGGGGTCTCTCATCTCCATCTGGTTCTAATGACCAAAGGAAACTTTCTGGAGTGTGTGAGTATGTGTATGTGGGGGAGAGGGATGCGGGTGGGAACCCGGACACCCCTGCTTTACAACCTTTAGTAAATCTCTTGCTCCTCTGAGCCTCAGTTTCCTCATCTGTGAAATGGGGCTACAGTACCTGCTGTGCAGGCTCCTGGAGAGGATTAAAAGTGAAAGCAGGTATGAGAAGTCCTCTGTGAGTTCATTGAGGCCTCAGTCAGGGCTGATTCTCCTCAAAACACCAGGAGCCGTCTTCCCAGAACAATCCAGCCACCAAGCTTTCCCTGCAGCTGACAGGCTCCCGCCACCACAGCAGCCACCACCCTGAATTATTCAGGACCCTCCAGGCCTCTGTGGCAGCCCCTCCCCTCCCCCTGCACGCCAGGCTGTCAGTACCAGCCTCCGAGCCTCTGCCAGGGCTCTGCTGACTCAGGGCCCCAGAACTTCAGCTTGTTCAGGTGTGGCAGTGAGTGTAACAGGGTGCGAGAGTGTGAATATGGCCGAGTATGAGAGAATGATAGTGTGTGGTTGCACTTGAGTGTGCAAGTGTGTGTGATGGAGTGTGTGGTGTGTACCTGTGTGAGTGTGAAAGTATGTGAACATGGCTATATGAGGGCACGTGGATGTGTGAGGGTGAGTTTGTGAGTGAGAGCCTCTGTATGTTGTGATTCACCTCGTGTGGGTGAGGATGGCAGTATCTGGAGCCTCTTCAGGTGCAGATCAACTAGGCTCAGGGCTGAGGTCCCTGTGGTTAAGAGTACACAGTGACCTGGGAGTCAAATTCCAGCCTAGAGAGGGAGGGAGCATCATCCCCCTATTTCCAGAATCCCTTAAGGGTTGGGTACGGGGGTGGGAGGAGAGGTTTGGGAAGAAGGATATATAGTCGTTGGATCACAGACAGGACCTGGGGGTCCACTACCTTGCGGGGCTCAGATGACTACCAGACTGTTCCTGGTGTTATCTCATTTCCTGATGACTTGAGACCTTCAGAGGACAAGCACTTCCCTCCACTGTCCCTTTCCTCCCCCTGGCTCAGGGCTGAGAGCCCCTAGGTGAGAGGTAGGGGACTGTTCTCTTAGATCTGTGGCCAGATGGCAGCCCTCCAGGTCTTAGGGGCTTTCGGGAGGGGGCAGGCGTCCACTGACACTCTTGCTGGAGGGCCCCCACCCATAGGCAGGAAAGACAGAGCAGACTTTTATCTGCTGGACCCCTTCTCCTACCTAGGCACTGGCCCTCCTGAAGGTTACTTTCTGCTGTGTGGCAAGATAGAGCTCCTGGGGCAGTGGGAGTGGGATTGAGGAACTAGGAGCCTGCAGTGTGCGGAGGTTGGGGGTGGTCTGTGTGTGAGCTTTGCTGTGGGTGGTGAGGTCTGTGTGTTGGTGTGAGGATGTGGGTGGCTGTCTGAGTTTGTGTTTGTATCAGAGAGTTTGTACGTGTGTCACTGTATGTGTGTCACTGTATGTGTGACTGTGCTTGTCTTTACCTACTCGTTCGTGTGCGAGTACCTGTTTGCGTAACTGGCTGAGCACATGCCATCTGTATTTGAGTATGCATGTGTGTAGAGGCGGGTGACAGATGATTGACAGGGAGAGGGGCTGGTGCAGGGGCCACACTCAGCCCCACAGCTTCATCCCTCCTCAGGCCCCGGTTGGCCCGGGCTGCCATCCTGTTGGACTGGCTGGGACCATGCCCCTGGGAATGTGATTGCCTGGCTTGGGCTGGCATTAGCTCCGAGCCACATGGAGCAGAGCTACAGGTAGGGAAGGTGAGACAAGTGACAGACTTGATGACTACAGGGGACAGATAGAATGGGCTACAGGAGTAGGGCTGCTGGAGCCTGATGCCTGTGTCCAAGTCCAAGCTCCTACACTCACTAGAGTTGGACAAGTCACTTCCTTCTCTGAGCCTCAATTTCCTCATGAAAGCAATGGGGGTCATGAGAACTTGGGGTGCAGGGCCCACACACTAAGCATTACTCACCAAATATCCTATGAGCCTGTCTTCTCATTCTGGCTCTGGGAAGTTGGTCATTTGGAGGCCTGGACCCTGGCCTGCCAAAGGCAGGGACAAGTCTGACTTGTCCCTATACATGTACATGTGGAGGGCTCATAGGAACTAAGTCAGCAGATCACCCTGTCCATCCCCCTACATTTTGGGAGGGTCCGTCCCCAGCCCCCAGACCAGGGTGCATTTTCCATTCCTCTACTCCCGTGGTCTGGAATGGAGCAAGTCCTGTCTGACCTCACTTTCTCTCCTCTGTAAAGCCAGGCAGGTAAGGTGAGTGAGTGGAACAGGAGGACCAAGTGCGTCTGCTGCCAGGTCCTGAGAGCTAGCTAGCTCCCCTAGCGCCCCACACCCTCTCCTCTGTGGAGCTGTGGCCGGGCAGCTGTCCACTGGGCTGAGCGGGTTAGCAACACAAGACAGATGGCGAGGGATTATCTCAGCTTCTCAGAGAGCAATGGTGGCAGTGGTTGGGGCGGGGATGGGGGGAGGCTCTCACACTCTCCCCGCGTGTGTATACATACACACTCACAAATGCATGCAAGCACATACAGCTCCCCACTCCTGCCCCAGACCCAGCCCAGCCTCCTCCTATTATTTATGAGGCGGGCAGGGAGATAGGAGGAGAGAGGAGATTCTGAGAATTGGTGACAACTGTTGGACTTGGCAATTTTGTCCCTGTCCCACTTGACCCCTGGACAAGCAGGGACTTTGAGAAAGCCCTCCCAGGCCCCTCTTGGACTCTGCCCTTGCTTCTGGGGTTTCTCTGCACTGCCTCCACTCAGAATGGTATGTTTAGGAAAGCATAGACTTGTAGAGAAGCTTGAAGCTCAGAGATGTGTGAGACGTGCCCAAAGTCGCACAGTAAGTTTGGCACATCAGCAGGCTGAGCTCTGGGACTTGGCAGGTGGTGTCCTCTCAGATGTCTGTGCACTGGCTGTGGGGTCTCTGGGTCTTCTGTAAACTGGAACTTGCTACTGCCCAATGTCCCACAGGGTGCATAACCTGTCACAGGAACAGCTGCTACACCCAGGACTCAGGCACAGCCTCTCCTTCACATATACTTCAGGCTCTGGATGAAGGCTATTTGGAGTTGAGTGACAGAGCTGGCTCTCCAGGATATGTCACTGGGAAAGAAAGAAAGAAAAAGAGGTTAGAGCCCTACTAGAGTGAATTCTCCCACATGTCCCCCAGTTTGCCATAGGCAGACAGTGGAGGGACTTTCTTTTCAGCTTTAGCCACAGATTTAGTCCCTCCCCCCCCCCTCCTCCCCCCAGGTCTGAGTCATCTGTGCTGGGCCCTAGGGAGGGGTGTGGGCCAGGAAGCTGGGCTGGATTTGTACATGGTTATCCCAGGGGACACTTTTTTGAGGGGGAGGGCAGAGTGAAGGCCTCAGGACAGAAACTGGTTGTCCACTAGTAATTGCCAAAGTCCAGACCGCTTTTCCCTCCCCTAGAGTGACTCAGGACCTGCTGGGCCCAGGAGTGTAGACTAGAGGCAGTGTAAGGTTGCTACGGTGGCCTGGTCCCACTCTCTGCAGAGTGAACCCGCTCCTCTAGGCCTCTGAGGCTTCTGCCTGTCACTGGACCCCCATGTATTCATGTGTGTCTATCTGGGATTCAAGGTCAGGCTGGCCTGGGGGTCAGCCAGGGAACCACCTGGACCTACCTTTAAAGCTGCGTTATTTGAGGGCCTGCAGAACTTGGTGACAGGACCCACACTGTTCCTGTCACAGACAAGACTCTTGGCACCACAGGCTTCCCACTCCCAAGCCAAGCCAGGCCCTTTCTATCTCCCAATTCCAGTCTGAAATGACCCCTCACCACACATCTGGGGATCTGGAGGTGGGCACAGGGAAGGGTGCTGGTGGAACCCAGGTGCTGGGTTCAGGCCGAGCTCCACCTCTCTGACCGTACAACCTCCAGTTGGTCACATGTATGCTGAGGGCTGGGCGAGACCTCGTCAAAGCTCCCCTCCTCTCCTCAGAGCTTGGCCTGGGGGGCCCTACGTGAACCTGAGGAATCTGAGCTTCGTTCTCTCTCTCATCAGTGGGATTTTTCTCATCATTTTCTTAAGGTTTCAAAGTAACATTCTAAAGAGGCACCGTGAGAACCAATCAGAGAGCCTATGTAAATGAAGACTCGCTGATTGGCTGTCTCCTTCACGCCCTTTACGAAACTTCAACTTCATCAACTCAGCAAAGATTTTTTTTCCTCTGGCCTCTCGCTCCCTGCAGGAGGTGGGGCTGGGGTTAGTCACCCGGGCCGTCCCCCCTGCTGCAGGCAGGCTGGCCCCGCCAAGTCGGGCCTCTTAGGACAGAGGGAGGCGAGGGCGCCGCTCCCGCGGGGCTCTCGGGGGTTTATTCTGGCACAGAATCTCCGCGGGGGCGGCACGGGGAGTGAGCCCCCTCCTCCTTGTAGGACAGCTGCAGAGAGGGCTGCAGGCCGCGGGTATCGAGCTTGGCTGGACCGGATCGATATCTGCCCGCTGGACTGATGCGCCGCGGAGTCGGCTCGACAGGGTGGGCTCTGCGGCAGAGTGATGGCTGTGCAGGCCTCCCCCCTCATCCTTTTCACCGGCACTTCTGGGGAAACCGAGGCGGGGAAGTGGTTTTGGGATGGAGGGCGCGGCCTGAGGGAGCGACATTCTTGTTCTGGGTCAAAACCCTCATGTGGGGGCGGGGTTAGCCCGGGACCGCGCCCTGCTCCCCAACTCCTCTCGTCCGCAACCCCCACGATCACGCACAGCTCGAGGCGGTCCCCGCCTGTATCTCGTCCCCTTGTTCTATCCTTCGCCTTCCTCCCATTCTCTTTGTATGTCTCCTTTCTGGCTCTGAGGTCTCTCCCTCCCTTCTCTGTCGGTGGGTGTCTCTGTGTCTATCTCTACCTCTCAGTCTCCATTTCTGTCTCTGTCTCTGTCCCTGGGTCTCTGGCTAGGTCTCTTTTTCATCTTGCTCATTTTCCCTTTCTCTCTTTGTCTGTCTGGCTCTCTTTTCTCCCTCCCTTCAGCCCCCCCTCCCCCCCAACACACACCTCACAGTCCTGTTTACGACATCCCCAGGGTTGGCAGGTGGGCGGGGCTGCAGCAGAGAGGGGGTGAGGGAGGGAGACGCAGCCTCCCCCCCAGCTGTTAACCTTCACGCTTCAGGCCTCTGCGGATGGCAGAGGAGGGGGAAAGCCCAGCTGCCAGCTTGGCGGAGGTGACCAGGCGGGGGCTGGGGGCTGCCCCTCCCTCTGGGTTTGTCTCTGGGGAGATCTAAGGCCGGAAGGAGTGTGACGGGAGGGCACCTCCCGGCAGAGAGAGGCTATTGGCGGCTGAGTGGCCTCCCGAAGGCTTTTGCTGGCCGGGCGGGTGCCCAAAGGGGGCTCTGAGCGGCGCCGGCCCTGCCCGCGGTCGGGCCGGACGTGGGGGCCGGCGTGAGAATCCCGCCCATCTGTGAGCCGGCCTCACGCCGTCAGACCCAATTTATCTCGCCGCCAAAGTTTCACAGCCATCTGCTCGAGTGGAACGGCTTCCAGCGCTGGCCCCACCGGGCCCCCCAGCCAGCGCGGGGATGTTTTCCAATACGGCAGTATCGCAGCCCCCCACCCTAAAGCAAGGAGGGGGTGTAGGGGGAGGCGGCAGAGCGCGGTGCGTGGGGCTGGCAGGCAGCCCTCTCCGGCGAGCAAGCCGACCCTGAATTTTAAGCGATTGATCAGGAAGCGCAGGCCGTTCCCATCACTTAGAGCAGCCAAATGCGACGGCGCAGGGATTTGAAGGGGCCTTTGCGGAGGCAGTAATGAGGTCACCGTCACCGCGCCAGCCTGCGGTCGGCGGGTGGGAGTGGGAGTGGGGGTGGGGGGTGGGCTGCGAGTACACACGTGTGTACACATGCCTGTGAACAGAGCCACACCTGTATCCACATAACCCCCAAGGCCCCAGCACTGACCCAGGAGAACTCAGCATTCATATATGAGCTGCTCACTGGCCCCCCTACCCCCACTAGCACCGTCAGAAAGACCAAGCTAGAACCTATTCCTTGTCCCATCCATGACCACCTCAGGCAGCTTTAGCACAGGAACTCCAAACCTCCTCCCCTCTCCACTATGTGCCTAAAATACAAATGTTTGGGCACCTGCTCGTTGCACTTCTGAACAAGCCTGCAGAGACAGATGTACCCCAGGCCCCAGGTAATCACACAGGTGCATACCTTCGGATTACACACCTGACCTCAGTGCTCATGCAGTGGTATGGTCCTAACTATCCCCCCCACCCCAAACATGCACACAGGAGCTCCACCATTCTCAGCCAGCACTAAGGAACATACGAGCCCACACACCTCCCTCCCCAGGACACACATGTGCACACTGGCTCTGACGACCCCTCCACCCCCCGCAGAGCTTGCTGCTGTGTCCTTAGGGTGGGCGCTTCCACTGCCTGCCAGGCAGCTTGGGTGCAGACCTCAAAGAGAACAAAGGCCGGGCGGGTTGGGAGGGAGGGCGTGCTGAGCCCCCGGCCTCGTCCTCCTTGGCGATGCTCGTCTGTCTCAGCTCCGCGGCCACTGCATCGAGCGGCTCTGATTGCCGAGTAAATCACCGCGATGATCTGAATAATTATCGTCTCCTGAAAAGGGGAAAAAAAAAAAACCAAAAAAACAAACAAACAAACAAAAAAAAAAAAAACCCCAAGGGAATAAATAAACAGAGGGGAGAGCAGCCACCTGATTTCTCAGAGAGCCCTGGTGGGGGAAATACAACAGGGTGAGTGTCACTGGTTCTCTACAGATCCCAAGGGTTACGTTGGGTTGCAGAGCAGGTGTGGATGGGGTGGGCATCAGGGTAGAGTCCTTCCATAGAGGTGGAAGTTAGGGTCCTATCCATCCTCTTCATTCATCAAGCCAGCTCCTATGCCCACCGCAACCCATCTGTCCTGTCTCTGCTTCTCACAAAATCAGGCCCACTTGTCCTGTCTCTTGGGCTTGGCTGAAACTCATCTGCCCCCTGGGGCACTCTCTCCATTCCACTTCAGCTTGCCTGACTCTCCCATTTCTGAAGGGTGAACCCTATGCCACTTTCTCTGGGAGGTTCTACCTGACTGCCCAGGCCTACAGCACCCTCCCCTCCTAACATTCCACTTCTAACTCCTGATTCCATATAGCCTGACTAATTTGGGGATGTTCACCAGGTCTCCTCAGCTGGATAGAGAGCTTTGGTAAAAAGCAGCTATGTTTTAAACAAAATAATGATAATAACAACAGCAGCTAATATCCTGTCCTGAGCATTTTTTCTGTGCTGGCCCATGCTAAAACATCCTTTCATCATGAATCCTCCCCAGAATCCTGTAATATTCCTGTTTTACTAATGGGGAAACTGAGGCTCAGCTAGAGTAAAGCTTGGCACTTCCCTTTCTCCAGGATAGGTAGAGCATGCAACTCTTGATCTCAGAGTTGTGAACTCAAGCCCCACATTGGGCATGAAGCTTACTTAAAAATAAATAAATAAGATGCTCATCATCTTCTGGAGTCTTTCTGGAGTCCCCCTGATCCTACATTTTGGAGCACCATGACATAAATGCCTCAACCCCATCTTGCCCATTCCTGCCCCCCCTTTTCCTATCCTCAGGAGGTGTGCCATCCATGCATTGTGACCCCCGACCTCCCAAAGGGCACGACCCTTCCCCACAGCCCCAGCATCAAAGGAGGGGCAGCTCAGTCCTATGCTTCTCCTGCCTGAAATGGTTCCAGATGTGGGGCCTGCCTGCAGGGGCCTGCAGAAGATGCAGGGTGACGTCTGGCACATGGCTAGGTTTCCTCCTGGAGGCTGCCCTGTGAGAATCCCGTCTACCTCCCTCTCCTGGCACCTGGTCGGTAAATGGAAGCAGAACTTGGTTCAGGGAGGAGGTCTCCCAGGAGGCTGGGGCAGGAGAGAAGTTGAACTCACTGTGGGTTTGCATTCTACCCTCCATGGGGGGCAGGCTGTCGGATCTGGGGCCTGGTGGCTGTATCCATGGCTGATTCTCCAGGTTATACAAGGAGGCCCAGGATTTAATGGTTTCAACCCCCCATACTCCTCAGAGAAATGCAATTGTAGGTAAAGGGAAACTTGTTTGAGTCAGGGGTCCCAAATTGGCTCCTGGCTGAGGGTACTTGTGCAGACTTCTCCCATGGGGGTCCCGATTCAGGGACCCAAGTGTTCCTAGGGGAATGAGAGGTGTGTGTGGAAACCTTTGTCTGTGGGTTGGGTAGAGAAGAGACAAGTGAGACTTAGTGTTGATCAAGAAAGACATCCAGGGAGTCCCACCTTTGTGTGGGCGAAAATGAGGCAGGGCTCAAGCTGGCTCAGGGAAACCCTCAGCCCCTACTCCCCAGCCTCTCTAGAGCCCAAGGCAGTACTTCCTCCCTGGGAGGGAGGCAGAGGTGGCCAATGTCCATGGTGTGGTTTATAGGTACCCCAACCCCAACACCTCTGCCAGCTACTCTTAGCCTCAGAGCAGAACAGGATGTCTTGGCTCCCTGCTTCCCCCAACAAGTAAGATATTTCTTTGGCATTTGTTATGTGCTGGTTCAGAGCATATTCAGTAGATGGGGCAGCATACTCACTCACCCACACAGCCTCACTTCTCCCCTTTCCCCCCAGAATATGACCACTGGGAACCCCGGGAGAGGCAGTAATGAGTGTGGTAAGATGTTTGGAATTAGGCACACCAAGGTTCAGAATCTGGCTCTACTACTTATTGGCTGTGAACAAGTCAATGAGCCTCAGTTTCCATGTCTGAAAAGTGGGAATTCTAGTAGAAACCCATGTTCAATAGTGTGTCTATTTCATAATGCGTCTGTGAGGGTTCAGTGAGGTATCTGGCTGTAGACTCTAGCACAGAGCTCAGTCCATGGTGACTGTTTATCACCATTAGTTATTACAGAGGGCTGGAGGAGGGAACTTCAGGTTGCTCCTTGGCCAAACTAGGGCAGCCCCACTATGGCATGGCTGGTGTCCAGCCTCTCTCTTCAGGGTTGTAGGTTGTAGGTTGTTGGTCTTTGCCGGTCCCCTGAACTGTGCAGACTCCCACTCTCCTGCAAGCTTGGTTCCCCTGTCTGCCACAGCCTCTCCCTACTGGCCTGGTTTGGCTCTTTCTCTCTACCTGCCCATAATTCTATCTATCCATTTCCCACCCCCATCAATACATAGGGCACTCCCCCATGCCAGAACATCCCTCCACCACCAACCCCACATCCAGCTCAACTCATCAGGCCAACCACAAAACAGTCACAAACATATGCATTCACACCCGGGTGCACACAGGCAAGGGGATAGGCACAGCAGCAAAGTGGTCGAGAGATACAACTATGCACATGCTCATGCTCAAGTGCACATGGGCTTGAGGACATCCCACTGACATACACACACACGTGTACACACAGCACAAATAGGTACAAACGGGTATGTACAGACACTCAGCAACAAGCACACAAGGATATGCAAGCATGTTGCACACATAGGAATTCACAGGCATATGCGCTCACCACTGTACACATGCATACATGGAACAGACAGGCACAAACAGGTACATAGAGACACACAAGCGTGTCTGCACAGTATGGCACATGCACACACGTACACACACATAGGCACACACCAGCTCTCTCGCCCCCACCCCCTGCAGGGAGCTGGCTGTCCGCCAAGCCCGGCACTTTCTGCTGGGTGTGCACAACCTTTCACAGGCTCTAATTGAGTCGAGGGTGATTTATAACGCAGCAGCGCCCCTGCCCTAGTGGGCTGCCCCCTCCTGCTGCAGCCCTGGTCAGATCCTTCGGCCACCCCCCACCCCCTCCACTGCAACCAATCCTCCTCACCCTGGGTCACACACACAGGCCCCTTAGAAGGAGAAGGAGGGCTTCCCTCCTAGCCACCAGTTCTTTTCTTTATTCTTGCCTTACTCCTGGGCCAAACTCTGAGCTATGAGAGGTTTTGCCTACCACCACCACCACCACCACCACCAAACCCAGCGTTACACAGCCCAGCTACCAGAAGCCCTACCACATCCTTTCTAACCTGCCTGTTTAGGGACAGCCAGGACCTGGACTGCAGATCCCATGTGTTTCCTGAGCTACAGCAGGAGAAACTGGATTTAGACATGAGAAGGGACTTCCCCAGTGAGCTGGGTGCAGGGGTGGGCTTTGCTTATCAGGGGCTGGGGGAGCCTGGTTCGGGGTGATGGGACAGGGAGAGACCACTGAGAATCTTGTTTCCTGCTTCTTTGTCCTTTTGGGTAACTGAGCTGACTGTCACCCTCCCTGCCAGCTGTCCCCATGGCCTGTGTGGCTGGGCCTGTGATTAATCGCATTAATTAGACCTTGAGGTTTGGCTCATAAAGTCCCCTTGTCCACCTAAGAAGAAGCTGCAGGGAGGGCTTTTGTCCTGGTGTGTGGAGGGGAGTATGAACCCTGACCCCTCACCTCTGAATCCAACATGGACTAGCAGCTTTACCTTGGCCTATTAGCTCAGCCCGAGAGCTATTTCATCCCACAGACTCGTGTGTTGGATGCTGATGCTGTTAACTCACTTGACAGTGAGAGCACCCAAGACTCAGAGAGGCAAAGTCCTTGTCCAAGTTATATACCTGGTTCACGGCAGAACTGGGGTTTGAAATCAGACAACAGAGTAAAGGACGCCTGACCCAGATCCTGGCTTTATGATGAAGACTTATCTGGCTCCCAAGACCCCTAGTACTCAGGGTGCTGGGTTTTGGAGCAGGAGAGGCTCCTTGGAGGGGCTAGTCCTCCTGTTCTCAGAAATGAAGTTAGCTTACAGCATGAGGGACTCAAATTAGATTTAAGAGGGACCTAACCTGGCAGTTAAAGTGATTGGGAGCCAAGACCGGTGTGTGTGTGCGTGCGTGTGTGTGTGTGTGTGCGTGCGTGCGTGTGTGTGTGTGTATGTGTTGGGGAGATATGCAGTGGAGAGTCTGGGCTGCCCCTAAAGGAGTCCACATGGTAATGGCATTCAACATTTAGTACTTTCCTATTGCCTATTGACATACACAATCCCTTGGAGAGGAGTTGAACCCCATTTTAGAGATGAATAACACTGATATTCTGACAGTTTAAACCATCTGCCCCAGCCTCATGAATTCAAGGCAGCTGCACTCCCACCCCTTCCCCCACTGCCATGTTCTCCCCCTTCTGTGGTCCAATGACCCCACTTCATCTGGGCTATGGATCAACCCAGCCCCTGGCCCTCCTGAACTCACTGGAACACATTTGAACACATGCGAGCGAAGGTGTGAGATGGGTGGCCTTGAGGGCACAGGGTGCGTCTCAGAGACTCTGTTGACTTGGGGATTTGTGCTAGGATGTGTGTGTCACTGTGTGTGCTTAATGTGACCTAAGTCTATTTGTGTGTGTGAGTGTTTGGGATGCTGTGTGGATTTGTGCTTGTCTCTGTGTATCTTTGCATGTTTATATTTGTCTGTAGATGTCAGTGTATATCAGTGTGTCTCTGCATGGCTTGTGTCATGTGTTTGTATATTTCTGTGAATTTCCTCTTCATTTTGTGTGTGTGTGTGTGTGTGTATTTGTGTTATCTGTCTCTGTACCAGCTTTTGGGTATGTCTCTATGTGAGCATCTCTGTAGGCCCTGCTGGGTGTGTGTCCATGTGGCTCCCCGTTGGTTTCTGCAGGTGACTTTAGGTGTGACAATGTGACCATGTGTCTGTATCTGTGTGTGACTGTCTTACCTGTATCCGTGTAGATGAGGCACAGTGTGTGCGTGTCACAGAACAGTGCTGTCTGTGACTGTGTTTCAGAACTGGGACTAGGGTGGGTACAAAATTTCTTGGTAACCAGGGAAATTATTTTAGTGTAGTATTTTTCAAAAATCACAATCAATGCAAAAAAAAATCCATGATGAAAAAATATAAAACTATTAAAGACAGGATCAGTATGTGTGCACGTCTGCGTGACTGTGTGTGTGGCTGTGACTGTGTGCCCTCCCTCCCGCTCCCCGCCAGGTGAGCCCACCCCCCCTCCAGTCACGCTGCGCTGGGCTGAGCCGCGGTAATTTCCGAGTCGGCGGCGGCTTTGTGTGCACCGGCCGCTGTCTTGGGGGCGGGGATGGAAGGGAGGGTTATTTCTCCCCCCTCTTCCTTTTTATTGGGTCATTAACAACGGCCCGGACTGCCGCTGCGCCCCCCCCCCCCTTTCATGTCTGCCGCGCCTCCCGCCATTATCTCCCTCCGCCGCGCGGCGTAATTCGATGCCAATCAGGTTTGGGGCGCGGAGGCGGCCGGATCAAAGTCCGGGCCGCGGCGCTGGAGGGAGTGGGGTGGGGGCCAGGCTGTGCTCTCCCGAGGTCGCGGCACCCACCGTGTGTCCCGCCGCAGCGCCTAGGGTCAGACTGAAGAGGCCCCGCCCGACCCGTGATTGGGGCGGGGGTGTCAGAAAACCGCGTGGGGTGACGAGGTGCTCGTTGGCTGGACCGGAGTGCTCTGGACCAGTGGCCGGGTCCAGCGAGGCACCGGAGCGATTCGTGGGCTGGAGGTTGAGGGTGGCTTCCTACAGGGCGTGGCCTTTAGGCGGAGCTTTGAAAGATTTCGGTAACAAATGTGTGGAACCAGTAGGGAAATGGCATTCTAGGCAGAGGGACCTGCTTGGGCAAAGGCTGGGAGGCAGGAACCAGCAGTGTTTTAGGAATAGAGAGAATTCTTCTGGCTGGGCGTTTGTGCTGTGTTCCATGGGCACAGAGCAATGGGGGGTTCTTGACAGGGAGGCACAGACTCTCAGGTGGCCTTCAGGGTAATTTATCTGATGATGTCTTCTGCTTGCTGGAAGCTCAGCCCACTCGGTTTCTTCCCCTGGGAAATGGGGAAGCTATCAGCTTCCCCCACCTCCTCCACAAGAGATTAGTGAGAAGGTGAACGTGATAAAACAAATGCAACTCACATTTATTGAGCACTTACTATCTGCCAGGCCAGGCCCCAGTCTTGGTTCATCAGCATAACTAGCCCTACAAGGTTAGATAGAGTTCACTTCACAGAAATGCAAACTGAGGCACAGAGAGCTACAGTGACCTGCCCAAGCTTCTGTAGCTGGTGACCTGCATGGTTGAGATTTGAACCAGGCTTATAGATCCAGAGCTCACAGAAGGAGGGTCTTCCCCTGGGAGAGTCCCTGCCCCAGCTTTGTGCCCTACTCCATCCCACCTGGGCCTTGGGGAAGCATGGGAGTGAAGGTTTTAGAGACTCCTGCCGCCTATGTGGGGAGGCAGTGATTCCACAGTGGCCTGGGTGAGGACCAGAATCATCCTCCACAGACTCACAGCCACCTCCCTTGCTTACAGCCCTTGGCCTTGGGCAAGTCACCTGCCACCTTCCCCAAGTCTGCTCCTTCATCTGTAAAATGGGGTTAACAAATTTCTTTTGGCTTGTCCCTGAGGAGTCAGTGAGTGAATGCAGCAAAGGGTATTTTGAAAGTAAAATGCAGTATAAATTGGATTTTTATTATCACCATCAGCCAAAGACTTGGAGGGTGGGTGTCTGCCAGACATTCCCGGCAGAGGATGGAAAGCCCCTTCTCCCCCTAAGAAAATGCGTGTTTAGTCTTTGGTTCTGGAGAGAGTGTTCTCCTACCACCATTCCTGAGACACAGAGAAATAGATTTTTCTCTCCCAAATAGTGCTGGGTCTTCACAACTCTAAGTATATCAGACCTGAGAATGTTCTGAGCAAACGGTGGTATACCTAATATATGCTTCTGTTCTGAACTAAATAAACACAGGCTTCTGGATTGTGAAGGTGCCACCCAGCAAGGGTCTTCACCAAAGGTCTGCCCTCGACCCCTCAACCTCAGATCTGGGATCGGGTGTTGGGAGTTGTGGGGAGTGTGGAGGCAGGGCCCTGAGTCCTTAGAGCCTTCCAGATAGTTTCCTGTACCTGCTTGGGCTGGGTGTGCACTGACACTGGAGAGATAGATGTAAAAGTCCCACAGCGAGTGCCCGTTCTGGTGAGGGAGGCCGGTGAGAGCACAGTTCTTGCACAGAGGAGCACTCTCTTTTCCTAGAGGGATAAATAGTTGGATTGAGAAGAACAGAAGAACAAATAGAAGTTTACCACATGAGGGCTGGGGACAGGAGGCACATTTCAGGAATGTACAAAGCCTGGAGGCCTGAAGGAACAGTGCATAGTGAGTATTTCTGGAGGTGGGGAGGATGAGCAGGGGGGCTAGACTGGAAAGGGCAGACCTGAAGAAACTTGGCAGTAATCCTGAGGATGTTGGGGACCCAGGGCAGCTTCAGAGCAGAAAGTCACCCTAACTCAGCCTCCTCATCTGTAGTGTGGGTACAAGACACTCCTCCCCCGCACTCCCACCCCAACCCCGCAGGCCTGGATGGAAGGTAAATGATAGAGCGGAAGGGGAGGTGATTGTACTTTCATACCCCCCCTCCCACTCAGGGAGCTAAGGGATGGGCAGAGGGTGTGGTGAGGAGGCAGTGATGCGGGGCTCTGTTCCCACTGTTCTCCGCGCACAGGGAGACAGAGCGGGGATCCAGAGCCCCCTCCCAGATCTGATCTGAACTGCCAGATGGAGGTGGCCACGATTAGCAGCTCCAGGTGACATGGGCACGTGACTTTGGTGATGTCTACCGCCGAGGAAATAGGATCTTGGTTCTGGCTTTTAGGTCAGGAAAGCTGCTCTCACTGAGGGGCTCTGCAGGGCCCGGCCTCAGAACCGACCAGGTTCTTTCTGCCATCTATTGGTTCTACATTTCCTACCTTTCTAAAGGAGGTCCCTTGTCCCCCATCCTCCACTCCTCCTGGGGAGTCCCCGCCTGGCTGGAGCTGGGTGCCTATGTGTGTTGGGAAAGGGGGTGGTGGCTGCGCCGCACACCGCAGATCCCAGCTGCCTCTGGACGCTGAAAAATCCAATTTTCTTCCTAATTGCCACCGCCCGCGCTCTCTCTCCCCTCACAGCCTACTTCTGCTTGGCGGCGCCTGGTCCCCCACGCTCCCCCTACTCCTGCCTCCCGCTACCCACCCCACGGCAGATGCTGCCCCCCCTCGTGGTCACCCGTGTCGGGACGCACCATATATCATGTCCGCAGCCGGGAGGGGCTGGGGGAGCGGACAGGCACCCGCCCTGGGCTCCCTGACGAAATCGTCCTTTTCCGCGGCGGCGGATGACAGGTTGTGGGAACAACAGCTTGAATTACGGAAAGAAGTTTCCCCACTGAGTTAATCTGCAGTGGCTGGAGGTGACCTTCTGGAGACGGCGATTAATCACGGGCCGTGGCGGGCGCCGCGCCACGCCGGGCCCTTTGGGGGAATACTAATTCCACTACAAGATAAATCATAATTTGACAATAATCATCTGCCCTAATCACTCCAATTCTTCTGTTTAATTATTTGTATACACCGTGTTTCTTCAGCGAGGACCCCTTGTGCCAGTGGGTGGGAAGAGGACAGCCGCCTGGGTGCAGACCCCTCTCTGGCCTCTTGGCCTCTTGGCTCTACTATATGCTTGGGGAGGCCTGAGTCAGAACTGCTAGGGAGAACCTTGGAGCTCAGAGTTATGATAGCATGACTGAGGAAACTGAGACTCAGAAAGATGACAGGCCTTGCCGAGGTCCTACGGCAAGCTTTGGGTAAACCAGGGTGAAGACTAAGGACTCAGTATTTAGTCCTAGGCTGTACTCCATGGCACTACCCTGTTGAAGAATGGCCCAGAGTGCCTCACTTCCACTGTCCTATTCCCTGACTCCTGTCCGCAGCATCCTGTTAAGCCTGGTTCCCTCCATCTGCCAGCGTGGACAGGATTGTTGCCTGTTTCCATCCCCTTCACCTGAGCCCTGGGCCTACCTGGCCACTCAGGACGTGAGGATGAGAGGTTGTGGGCATCTGAGCAGGGGTTGCCTGCTTCCATCTACCGGTGCTATGTGACCACTGACAGTTGATGGGACCTTTCGGAAGCCTTTAACATCTGTAGCCTTTCTCTGTGAATTGGATGGGGTTCCCTCTCTCCCAGGGTGATAGAGACCTGGCCCCATGCCAGATTCATAGGAGTTCTCACAGATGCTTCCTGCTGCCCCTTCCTGCTCTGCCAGGCCCCAGCCACTAGAGTCCTATATTTTCTGCCTCCGCCCACCCTCCCAAATCTGGCTCCTGGTGCCGCCATGTTCATCCCTGGGTTGGGCTGCCAGGAGAGTTCCAGGGACCTAATTTTGCCCCTGATGTTTCCCTTGGAGGGGCTGGCTGGGCTGCTGCCAGCTCTGGCTCCCTGCAGCAGGAATCAGAATGACTCAGTGTCTTTCTTTTTCCAGGCCAGCTCCTGGCACCCCTTGATGGGGGGTATTGGTGAAGAGGGTACAGTGGGGGCTGTTGGACCCAGCATGGCCCTCCCCCCTGAGATGTGGCTCATGTGGGAACTGTGGTGTGCCTTTGTGGCAGTGTGAGGGGGGATGACTTCCTTAAACAAAAGCCAAAAGCCTAGCTGGGTGTGTGCTGATGGGGCCACAGCCACAGAGAATGATACACGGATGATAATGAAAATGATGGTAACAGCAGTGAATCGTTCATTCCCAACAGCAGCCTGCCAGGGGATCCTCGTCCCAAGGACAGTTGATGAAAGGCTGATGCTAGAAACAAAGCCCTTATCCTCAGGATGCCCCAAATTCAGGGAAGATATGTGGCCCCTTTGTTCAGATCAGAGAGAGAAGAAGGAAGCGGGGAAAAATACAAACCACAGTATTACCTGCCTACATTTATGGAGCTCCTGCCATGTGTCAGGCTCCATGTTCAGTACTCGGCCTGTTTCACATCTCTAAGTTCTCATGACCACCTGTGAGTGGGGTGTGATGTCAGGCCATTTTACAGATGGGGAAACTGAGTCTCAGGGAGGCAAAGTCACTTGCTTTATGTCACCGAGTTTATGAGTACAAGGTTGGGATTTGAACTCAGTCTCCTATTCCATCCCCTTCTGCCTCCTAGAAATGTCAACAAAGCCGCTTCATCAGTATTGTACAATTTCTGGTCAGAGGGTCTGGGAAAAGCTGAGCTAGTCTCTTCACTTGTCAGAGTCTGTTTTCCCTGCTATGCAGTTGAGAGACTGGGGATATGACAGGGCATTGGGTCCCTGCCTTGGTCTTCCATACCTGTGAGTCCCTCATGGAGTCCGACTTCCCTCCCTTCTGCTGTAGTTTCCCTTCCCTCATCCTCTGTGGTCACAGCATTCCCTTCTGTGTCTTTGGCTAGATCTGTGCCCTTCCATTCTAGTTCCTCAGTGACCCTTGCCTGGAGGAGGGGATATATATGGGACAGGCAGTGTCTTATACCTAGTGGCCTCCATCTGGTAATATTCCCTGACGACCCCTGGGCAGATCAGCCATGGCTTGTGATTCATAGGGACAGTGTTGGCTTTGTGAGAGGTGTTTTGGTTAGGCACCCCTTAGCTATCCTGTGGTCCTTTCTCTACCCAACCAGCAGTTGGAGTATTCCCACACACGAGGCACTCTAGAGGGTAGCTGAGCAGGAATACCCTACCCCAGCTGTAAAGATCTGAAGGGGGTCATTTAGCCTTTCTGAACCTCAGTTTCCTTATCTGCAAACTAGAAGTACTAATACCCGGCACACATTAAGTACTCAATAATTGTGACCTATCGTTAGTGTAAGTATCAGCCTGTATGGTGAGATCACAGAGGCACTCTCCCTTGGCCTGGCCCCTAAGTTGCCTTTTGTGGGTGTTCAAGAGGGGAGGGGCATCCCCCTGCAGACAGAACTCCACTCAGAAAGCCACTGGGTCAGCCCCTTCCCACTGGGGCTGCCTCTGTTCCCCGCCCCCGCCTGGGGTCTGACAAGTGAGGAGAGGGCTGGCGGGGAGGTGGTGGAGCTGTGGCAGAAGAGAGGGGAGCCAAAGGTTGGCTGAGTGGGGGAGAGATGGCCTGGGGGGAGAGCAGCTGAGTCGCTGGGGAGGGTGGGAGGCTGTCGTGCTATAAATACCTCCCAGGTAACAGGACCCGTAAATGAAGGGAGGGAATTAGTCACATTCCGCGGCGCCTGGGAGAGAGGACAGGGAGCAATGACCTGAATCCATGGAAGGGAAAAAATTAGGCTAACCTTGAGACGGGGGGTGGGGGGTGGGGGGGGGTTGGTTAGGGCTGGATCCTGTGCCTCCTCAGAGGAGTGTCCGGGACTCCATCTGCTGGACAGGGGCCAGGGAGGAATAATCTTGGCAGGAGGGGTCTGGAAGGGACAGCTTGTCTACTCCATGCCCGGATGTGTGAGGGTCTCTTTTCTTCTCAAGGATTCCCTAGCCTCTCTCACAAACTCAATCCTATTCCTCTTGGAAGTTCTTCCTGGGGTCTAGCCTTGATCTTTCCTCATGCCACTCTGAAGCGTGTTCCCATTTGCTGCCCTCCTGAAGCCCTTGCTCACCCTAAAGCCCCTGTGTTATCGTGCGTGTACCTCTGTGTCATTCCCTGGGTTCCTGGTTCAGGCAGAAGATTCTTTGCTTGGGAAGGCAAGAAGGTTGTGTCCTGCTTCCTCTCTGGACCCCACTGCGGGGGCTGGGTCCACTTGTCCCTCACTGGGCTGATGACCATGGCCTGCCCTCCACTCCCCCAGCCCCCCTCTTCATGGTTGCCAGAGCAACAGTCAGTACATGTTCTCACTTGCTTACACCTTCCCTACTCCTCTAGGAATGGAGTCCAGGCCCCTTGGCTTGCATACCCAGCCTGCTGCATCAGCCTCCAAGCAGCTTTCTTACCACATCTGCACTTGCTCTCTCTCACACCCAGCCTGCAGCTGTCAATTCTCCACGTCTTTGCACGGACTGGCCTTTCAGTTGAGGGTAACCTCTCCTTGTTCTGCCTGTTAGATTTGCATTTTCTCCCAGGCCCCAAGTTCTGAAATTCCCCCAGCTGCCTCCCCAGCTGAGTTGGGTCCTCCTCATCTATGCTCTGGAAACCCTTCTGGCAGGGGTAGTGTGGGAAAGTGGTTAAGATCCAAAGTAGAAGGCCAGCCTTGCCTCATCCTATGTGGCCTCTGGTGAGTAAATGAGCTCTCCTATGCCTCAGTTTCCTCATCTGTAAAAAGGGGTTCTCACAGTGCTTCCCAAGGGTGATGCACTTTGGGTGAGCCCCTGTGTGAGGAGGGCTTAGCACATAGTCAGCGGGTGGCTGTTGTTGGGGTTACAGTATTGATCGCACTGTTTCTGTGTCTGTCTCCTCTGTGGGCTGTGAGATGGGGGGGGGGGGGACGGGTGGCGCTGCGTCCCCGTGTGACTCGTCGCCGCAGCCGCAGTGGCCAGCTCGCGCCTGGCACTGAGACGGTCGGCAAATGTTTGCTGAATTAATGAGTGGGGGCTGCAGGGCGGGCTTGGGCTGCAGTTCCGCCTGGGCTGCTGCAGCTGGGGCGCCTGTGTACATGTGTGTGCGGTGGGAGCATGAGTGAGGGGTGTCTGTGGGGTGGGGGAGCCGTATCCGTGTCCCGTCCCGGGGGTCTGGCGGCGCCGTGGGCAGCCTGGCGCGCCCGCTCCCTGGGGTCCCCGCCCAGCGCCTGCCTGGCTGCGGGACCCCGTTGCCAGGAGCAGTCAGGATGCGGCAGCGTCTCCATGGCAACGCGGCATCTCGAGCCGCGCGCCGCCCTCCCCCGGCGCCCCGCTGTGGGCAGGAGGCCGAGCCTGGCAGCCCCTCCCGGCCCAGCAGCCAGCAAGCTGGGCCAGGAGGCCAAAGCCTGGTGGGAGGGACTGAGGAGGGGGCTCCTTATTTTTCTAGAGATGAGGGGCTGACCTGTCTTTACTTCCCTCTCCATCGGGGGGAGGTAGACAGTATGAGGGCTCTGTCCTCTGTCCATGTGCAGCACCCCCCCCCCCCGCCCCTTTCTGGCTAGGAAACCAGGAACAGGTCCTGGTCAGGGCAGGAGACCCTCACTGGCCAAGGGACATCTCTGATCTAAGTCCTGGCTGTGAAAATGACACAATGATCCAGGCTTGAGGGGCTGTTGTGAGGGGGCATTGAGGGACTGCTGGGGAAGTGCCATCCTGGTCTGTGGTGTGAGTGCAAGCCCAGTGACTTCCAGTGCCCACACAATGTTCACCAGTACCCCCCACTTCTCACCGATACATGCCCAAGTCCCCAGTACCTGCCAAGAACTGTCCTAATGTCCCTTTACCTTCTTGGTCATGCCGTATCCCCGAAACCCATTCAAAGCTTCCCCCTGTGGGCTCAGTGACACCCCAAGTTCTCATCCAGTGCCTGTGTACTCAACATTTTCCCAGTGCCTCCCAGTACTTCCAAGTACCCACTTGCTATGTAATTGTTATCCATTCTTCCCTTATGCTTACTCAGTATTTTCAACTATCCATTTAACACCCTCCCCAATTACTATCCAGTAACTATGAGGTGCTTTCCTTCCAGTTTAGGCTTGGTGCCCCTTAATACCCCGCAGGGATGACCCACTGCCCCTAGTACCTGCCTGGTGGCCCCTAGTGCCCTTCTATTATTCACCCGGTATTTTGCATATCCAGTGTAGATCCCAGTACCTTTCCAGCACTCCTCTTCACCCAGTGCCACTACAACCTCAGTCTGCCCAGTGTACTCCCACTACGCACCTCCTGCTCCACTCTCTGGTTCCTAGTAAATCCCCCTTATCCTCCTGCCTCCCCGCACTGCCCCAGCTAGAGCTCCGCCAGGCCGCAGTGCTCGTTGAGACCAGGAGGGGGCGCATGAACGGTCAGCCAAAGACAAGCTGCGGGCGCGGCCGGGGTGGAGGTCGAGAGGCTGCATCCGAGGCTGTTGTCTTACGGAGCCTAAGTCCAAGCCCAGCGGGGGGCTGCATTTCGGGGGAATCCTGCCAGCAGTGACGCACCCCACCCTCATCCTCTGTTAGCCCCGCCGGGTTCGTTGCCACAGCCGTCGTGGCTTCGGCTCTGGGAGGGGGCGCGCGCCCTCTGGTGGCCACAAAGCAGCTCAGCTCTCCGGGCTGCTGCGCGGGGACAGGGAGGTGCGTTCCTTCCCTTCCTTTTCCACGTCCTAGTTCATTGGGCCTGTCCTTGAGGTGGTACGCGGAGGGGGTGGGGGTGGAGCGTTGGGATTGTCGGCAATCCAGCCTCCTCTCTGGGGGCAAGACAGAGGGACTGGAGACTGGGATGAAAGGAGAATATTGGCTAGGAAGCTTGGGACTGAGGGTCCCTGGAAAGGGACTGTGGGAGCAGAATGGTGGGAGGTGGGGGGAGCGCTGAATCTGCCAAGAAATGTGTCTCTTCTCGTGGATCAAGCAATTTGGGCTTTTATCTCGTGTGCTGCCTACAGAAGGTTTGGGGAATGATAAGGGGGTGGTGGTAGGGTGAGGTGTCTCCATGCCAAGCCTGGCAGCTCCTGCCTGGCCCTAAACCCTTCACAATGGGATCTGCTTTCATCGACCTACGCCTGGACGACTGCATTATGGCCTCTGCCCACCTGCCTGGGCGTGTTCCCTAATATTCAGCAGTCCTGGAGGTTTCTTCTCCTCTGTGTAATGGGGAAATAGATGGAGCTACAGCCAGAGGAACCCAGGTTAGACTCCTACAGTCTGTACTGAATTGGAGTGACCTTAGCTTATAGGACCATCCAGGGTCAGGTCTGTAATCTTGTGCCCATCTGTGATCTGGCATGAAGACAGCACTCAGGGAGCCTCTGCTCAGTGGATTAGTGAGTGAGTTCCTTCGAGATGCCTTTTGCATTTTCTTCCTCACTGCATGGATGAGGAAACTGAGGCACCTAGGAAGTAAATAATTATTACAGGATCGCCAAGAATGGATGGTTTGGCGGGAATGTGAGAAAGAGCACTGGCCAGTCTGGGTTTGGTCTCCATTCTGATACTCGCTGAAGGAGCTTGGCCCACCCCTTCTAAGCTCGATCTCCTCATTTATAAATGGAGAATAACCACTCTACTTCCTTCCTTGTGAGGAATCTGATGATGATGTTGGGGAGAATTATAATGATTATAGGTGCTGTTGGCTGAGTGCTTATGCCAGGTGCCATGTAAAGTGACTCAGCACATGAGATCCAAGAGGTTATTATACTAGGTTGACAAAGGCTCAGGGCCTTCCTGAAGAGGCTCTCAGTGACGACCAGCTCACAGGCAGAGTGACAAAGCCCTTACCAGGCCTGGTGCCAGACTCCAGGCCTCCAGGATGAGCTCCAGAGCTCCTCTGCTGGTGCTTGGGCTGGAGGCAGGGGGAGGGACAAGATGACCTTGGGCTGTCTCCTGTGCAATGCTCCCATGTTCCTAGGCCTGGATCAGATTTCCGGCCCCTGGGAGGGCAGAGGGGGCTAGTTGATGGAAGAAGCATGTGTCCTGGCTCGGGCAGCTGGACCTGGGGGCCTTGCCCTGGAACCTGGGGCCTTTCCTGCAGAGGGAATATCCAAGAGCAGGAAGGAAGGAAGTGGGGAGGGGGAGGAAGGAGGGGTGGGAGAAAGGACGGGACAGGCCCCAGCTGGGAGTGAGTTCTCTCTGAGGCTGGCCAAGGAAAGAAGATGTCTGCATTGGCCTGGCTGAGGCTGTTGGGTTGGTCACCCTGGCTGGAGCTTGGATGTGTGTGTGGTGGGGGCAAGAAAAGAAGATGAGTCTCCTCATCTGTGTAACAGGTAGAACACTGCCTTCCGGACTGGATGGGTATAAACAATAAGGTCAGGAATGTAAAGGAGGTGGGGCCTGGAACATACCAGGTGCCTCAAGTCTGTTAGCTCCCCCTACCCGTCCTGGCTGCCCTGGCTGTGAGAAAATAGACAGCTCAAACAGAGGCCAGTGAACTCATGCATCCTTTCAACAACCACTACTGAATACCTACTATGTGTTGGGTCTGGGGCTATTAACCTGATTAAGAGTCAGTCCTTGCCCTTACAGAGCCCGTCGACACTGAGGGGAGGGAAGTGTCACCAGGCGGTGATAGGGGGGCGGGGAGCACGGGGCCTGTGACAGTCCAGGGGAAGAGCCTGACCCAGCCTGGGGAGGTGAGAGAAGACTACTTGGAGGAGGTGATATTCATGTCTGGGCCCAAAGGATGAGTATGCATTAGCCAGAAGAAGGGGCATAGTGAGTGTGTGTGTCTGGGGGGGAGTTCTAGGGAAGGGCAGGTCCCAAGCTGATGGTTCAGGAAGAACAGGGCTATGGCTGCAGCAGAATGTGTGGCAATGAGCAGTGCTTGGAGGGGAGGCAGAGACTTGGTGCTCAGGGATAGGGCTGGGATTTCATCCCAAGGGCGCTGGCGAGCCACAGAAAGTTCTAAGTAGGTATGGCATGGTTAGAATTGGAATAAGGCCCAATAGAGGGCACTCAGGGCCTCCATGTTGTGCCCTGCCACCTCTGTGCCCTCATCCCTCATGGTTCCTTGATGGGGAACAGGCAGGCTAGAGCATCACAGCCCCCTAGTAACCCCTCAGGTTTTCCTACCCTCTTCTTTGCCAATCCTCTCACCTACGTGGACATTATATCCCTTGGATAAGCCAACACCTTACTCTGACCATGAAGCCCCATCACAGGGAAAGATCAAGCAACCCTCAGTCTCTTTTCCTTGCAGTCCTTCTTATGAGTCAGCCAAAGGTAGAGAGTGTTGGGAGGATGCGGGCAAATCAAATGAAGTAAACAGTTGAGTTAGTTTGTACAGTGTTTCCACTGCTCAGGTGAAAATGAAATACATGAGTATATGCACAAGCTTCACAATACAAATTGCATAATTTTGGTGATTCTGCAAACGAGTGAAATGTCCTTATATTTGCATTTTAAAACTGGCATTGCACAACATAAAGATGAATGGTAAAATTCATGGTAGCCGTTTAAGTTTTTAATTTTTCTTTACTTAGAATGACATTATGTAGCAAATAAAAAAACACATCATGTCAAGTTGAGAGACCACACGGGAAAGGAAAAAGCTTTATATGTATTTAGTTTTATATTTGAGTGTCTTTAATATTTAAGCGCCTTGAGGGGCGCCTGGGTGGCTCAGTCGGTTAAGCGTCCGACTTCAGCTCAGGTCACGATCTCACGGTCCGTGAGTTCGAGCCCCGCGTCGGGCCCTGGGCTGATGGCTCAGAGCCTGGAGCCTGTTTCGGATTCTGTGTCTCCCTCTCTCTCTGCCCTTCCCCCGTTCATGCTCTGTCTCTCTCTGTCTCAAAAATAAATAAACGTTAAAACAAAATTAAAAAAAAAATATTTAAGCGCCTTGAATGCATTCCCTTGCTCTTTGGACAAGGGGTTCCACATCCATGTTTTTTGCTGGGTCCTGCAGTGTAACCAGTCCCAGGAGGAAGACCCCTTGTGTCCACATTACGGGGTGGACCTGTGAGGGCGGGACCCAGGACTGCCCACCCCTGGGCATTCCCTCTGTGATGCAGCCAGCGTGGTGGGTCAGGCTCTCAATTCCCTGGGCCCAGGACTGCAGGTAGAAATGGATGTGCCTTGGGGCGCCTGGGTGGCTCAGTCGGTTAAGCGGCTCAGGTCATGATCTCGCGGTCCGTGAGTTCGAGCCCCGCGTCGGGCTCTGTGCTGACAGCTCAGAGCCTGGAGCCTGTTTCAGATTCTGTGTCTCCCTCTCTCTCTGACCCTCCCCCGTTCATGCTCTGTCTCTCTCTGTCTCAAAAATAAATAAAAAAACGTTAAAAAAATTAAAAAAAAAAAAAGAAATGGATGTGCCTCCTTTTGTATAATATGCCTCCCAACTGGTGAAGACCTAAGCCCTCCCTGGGGGTCCTGTTCTCTCCTGGTGTGCCACAGTCTAGGGTTTGGGGCAGCAAAGGGCATTTGGGGGAAGCCAGCTTCCTCAGGCCTGAAGATGATGCCATCTGTGGCCTTTGAGGGCATCTTCACTGACTATCAACCTGCCCTCCAGCCTGGCAAGCCCCATGGGTTCCTGGTTCCTTCCCTTTAAGATGGGTCTTCCCAAAGACAGGGCCTGCAGACGGGCCTCAGAAATAGGCTGTGGTGAAGCTGGAGAGGGGCTTCTGTCTTCCCTCTTCCGTCAGCTGTCCCCACCTGGGTGAGGGAGAGGGCATGGGTTCCATCTCCTCTGCTTGCTTTTGAGGGATAGAGAAGGGAGGAATGAAAACCCCCTGGCAGTGATCAGCCAGCAACCTGCTGCCTGTAGGAGGCCCTCAAGCTTGAGGCACAGGAGTGGTGGTGGGAGCGCAGCGAGGTGGGAAGAAAGGGCCTCGTCAGACTGGCTCCTTGAGGAAGGCAGGGGAAGTGGGCAGCACAGGGTGGTTAAGACTCCTATGGTGTGATTCTTTGAGCTCATCCATAAGAAGCAGTCAGTGCACTTAGCTGTTGCCATTCACAGGAACTTACCTGTTGGGAGGAGGAGGTTGGTCAATTGGTGGGGCCTCCCACCTCTGCCACCAGGAATGCCCTCCATGCCCTCTTCCTCTCCCCGTCTTCCTCACTTCCTCTCCACCCTGCTTCCCCTTTCTCTCACTGCTTTTCCTCTAACATATGAGGCTTGTGCCCACCTCAGGGCCTTTGCACTTGCTTTTTTGGGAGGTGGGGAGAGAGAGAAAGTGTACATGAGCTCACGAGCAGGGGAAAGGGGCAGAGAGAGAGAGAGAGAGAGAGAGAGAGAGAATCTCAAGCAGGCTCCATGCCCAGAGCCCCACAGACAAGGGGCTTAATCTCACAACCATGAGGTCATGACCTGAGCCCACATCAAGATTTGGATGCTTAACTGACTGAGCCACTCAGGTCCCCCCCCCCACCCCCACCCCCGCACCTGCTTTTCATTTTGTCTGTAACTCTGGTCTCCTAGCTACTTGATGACTGACTTTATTGTTTCTTGGGTCTTAGCATAAATGCCACCTCCAGGATGGTGCACCCCACTGCCCAGCTGACATCTCTCTGGTGAAGCCACTCTTACATTTCATTGTTCTAATTTTCCTCACAGTACTTGATAGGTGGTAATTTTGTTTACTTGTTCACTGTCTTTCTCCCCTCCCTGCAGGCTGTGAGCCTCAAGCCTTCACCTTGTCTGTCTTGTTCCCCCATGTCCTCAGTGAGTGGCAGCACATAGTAGGTATACTTCACAGAGAGCACCCTACTTTTATTTTACAGTTTAGTTCACAGTTTAATGAATGAGGTGGGATTAAACAAGCCGACACATGTTTGCTACATGTTTTGTTTGTTTTGTTTTGTTTTGTTTTGCTGTTGTTGTTTTTAGTTGTGGTAAGATACAACATAACGTGAAAATTACCATCTTGGGGGGCGCGTGGGTGGCTCACTTGTTTCAGCATCCAACTCTTGGTTTTGGCTCAGGTCACGATCTCGTGGTTTGTGAGTCAAGCCCCACATTGGGCTCCACACTGATGGTGTGGAGCCCGCCTGGATTCTCTCTCTCCCTCTTTCTCTGCCCTTCCCTTGCTTGTGCTCTTTCTCAAAATAGATAAAAACTTAAAAACAAAATTTACCATGTTAACGATTTCTTTTTATCTTAACCATTTTTCAGTTCAGTGGCATTAAGTACATTCACACGGTTATGCAACCATCACCACCATCCATCCCTGAACTCTCTTCATTTTTCACAATCAAAATGCTGTACCCATTAAACACTAACTCCCCATCCCTCCACTTCCTCAGCCCCTGGCAACACCATTCTACTTTTTGTCTCTATGAGTTTGACTATTCTATTTTTTTTTAAATTTATTTTTAAGTCATCTTTACACCCACAAGTCTAAGGTCAAGAGTCACATGCTCCACTGACTGGACCAGCCAGGCATCCCAAGTTTGACTATTCTAGATAGCTCATATAAATGTAATTATACAGTATTTATATTTGTGACTGGCTTATTTTACTCAGGATTATGTACTCAGGGTTCATCCATGTTGTGGTTGTCAGAATTCCCTTACTTAAACAATTTTTTTTTAATGTTTATTTTTGAGAGAGAGTGAGAGAGAGAGAGAGAGTGCATGAGCAGGGGAAGGGCAGAGAGAGAGAGGGAAGCAGGCTCCAAGCTCATACCTGTCAGCACGGAGCCCAATGCGGAGCTCGAACTGCAAGCTCATGACCTGAGCCAAAGTCGGACGCTTAACCGATGGAGCCACCCAGGTGCCCCAGAATTCCCTTCCTTTTTAAGACTGAATAATATATCCGTTTTATGTACACACCACAGTTGGTTTATCCATTCATCCATCAATGGACACTTGGGTTGTTTCCCTCTCTCGGCTATTGTGAATAATGCTGCTATGAATGTGGGTGTACAAAAATCTCTTGGAGACCTTGCTTTCAATTCTCTTGTGTATATACCCAGAAGTGGAATTGTTGGATCATATGGTAACTTTATTTTTAGCTTTTTGAGGAACCACCATACTGCTGTGGACAGCAGCTGCACCCTTTTACATTCCTACCAGCGGTGCACAAGGGTTCCAATTTTTCCACATCCTTGCCAACCCTTGTTCTTTCCTTTTTTTTTTTTTTTTTTTAAATAGTAGCCACACCCAAACGGGTGTGAGGTGATGCCTCGCTGTGGTGTTGATTGGCATTTCTCTAATGATTAGGGTACACATTTTTTTACAATTATTTAAAAAAAATTTTTAAATGTTTGTTTATTTTTGAGAGAGAGAGAGAGAGAGAGAGAGAGACAGAGCACGAGCGGGGTAGGAGCAGAGAGAGAGAGAGGGAGACACAGAATCAGAAGCAGGCTCCAGGCTCTGAGCTGTCAGCACAGAGCCTGATGTGGGGCTTGAACTCACAAAGCGTGAGATCATGACCTAAGCCAAGGCCGGACGCTCAGCCGGCTGAGCTACCCAGGTGCCCCTAGGATACACGGTTTGAAGATAACATGTTTTAAGAGAATGAAGGGTAGGGAGCCTCTTAACTCTGGTGGTCTGGAAGGAGGTGGTATTTAAATTTAGAAGGGAAGGAGGCAGCCAGTGGAGGATCTGGAGGAAGAACATTCCAGTAAGTGCAGGGGGCAGGCTGAAGTGTGAGTGAGCGCTGCATATTTTTGCTGGGGAAATAGTGAACAAATAATGGGCAAGAGGATGGTGATGGGAGATGTGGTCTGAGGGGTGGGTAGGGCTTTAGCCCTTGGAAAGGAGTTTGTATATGCAGTTTATAGTATGCACTGGTTTCCTCAAGTCACGTGGAGGAGGGGAGACACAGGGGACAGAGGGATGGACGGACGGAAAAACGGGCTGATTGGGGGATGATGTTGCGGTGTGTGTGTGTATCTGGACAGTGTGCGCGGTGCTTGTGGCTGTGTGCCTGTGTACATACATGTGCATGGAGGCCTGAGGGGTGTGTGTGTGTGTGTGTGTGTGCACGTGTGTGGACACTCCAAGAAGCCTCGGATCGTTATGTGATCTCTCTCAAGAATGTGCTGTGTCCACTTCCCTTTAGCCCACAATGGCCGCCCCAGCCAGGAGGGCACCGTGCTGCTTCCCAGGCTTCTACAACCAGCCTGGAACCAGCAAGAAGGATGCGGAGCCATACCTAGGGGTTGAGCCTCGTCTCTGAGAATGACGACCAGTGTTTGAAGTTTTGAAGGCCAGAGCTTGTGTGTCTGAGACCGGGAGAGGCCTCCAAGCCACTCCTTTGCGAGGCAGCAAGGGGCAAGGGGGCGAACGGCTGGGCAAGCAGGGCCGGCTGCTGCAGTACCGATAAGGGCCGCACGGGGGCAGCAGAGGACGCTGAGCGAGGAGAGGAGGCGGGAGTAAGGGATGAGAGAGGAAGGGTAGGGTGCACAGAGGGGCGGAGCTCTGTGGTTTGTTTCCAGGTGGCTGGGTGTAAGAAAACAAAGTGAAGCCAGGAGCTCATCACCGTCCCAGTGGCGTTGCATTTTATCCTCACAGGCCCAGAGAAGTGGAGTCACTTGCCCAAGGTTTTTCAGTACGGGGATTCAGACTAAGCCTGCCTGACCGCTCTGCCTGTGCTCTAACCACTGCCCCACCCTGAATGAGTTCATCTGCAGGGGAGTACCGGTTTGTTCATCTGTCTCCTGGCCTCACCCGGCCCCCACCACTCCCTGTCTCATCAGACCACCCTCCTGCTTTGGGCAGGCCCTTGCAGGCTGGGAAAGGAAGCTGGGACTTGAGACCCCTTCCTGAGGACCCCAGGAGGAGCGGTTCAGATGCATGCCTACATCAACAGGGTATCAATGGCACAGTAACATCAGGTCTCTTTCCAACCTTCCCCCTATGCTTTGGGCTGGGGAGATTCTAGAAAATCTGGCTGAACCCCTGGCCTGCCTCTGGGGCCCCCGCCACCTCTGCTGGATTTCCTCTAATCACTAGGCCCAATTCCCGAGGACTGTAAGCTGAAATACAACCAGAGTCCCCCTCAAAAAAATACACCCCCCCACTCCCCTCCCCTCATATAAGTGTGTGACTAGCAGTTTGGCCGTCCCTGGGAAAAGAAAAAAGCATGGATGGTTTCAGCTGAGACCATTGAACAGAGGGGCAGAATGAAGCCCTGAGAGGGGCAGGCAATCATCCAGGATCATGTAGCAAAGCAGGGGCTGAGACCTTGTTCATTTTTATCCAGAAAGGACTAAAGGCTCTAGATAGGGAAATCAGTAAGATATATCCCCACAGGTTGGAGACTGAGGGGTCAGAAGGACAGTGATCTGGCTTCCTCCTCCAGAAAGTCTGCCCTGACCATCTCCTCTGCCACTAGTATGAGAAATGGCCTCAGAGTTCCCTTGACATTTTGTCTGGTCAGGGTGGCTGACAAGATTGTCTGAGTTGCTTTAAGCAACCTCAGAGACCCTCAGGCCTTTCTCTCAGTCAGCCTAGAGATCCCTTCTCTAGCCCTCCTAGCAGACAGCTGCCTATCCTACTTGCATACCTCATATGACAGGGAGCTCACTGCCTTAAAAGGCAGCCTGTTCCATTGTAAGACCACTCCTTCCAATGAGAACAGACTGGCCTTTTTCTGCTGTTGGAGCTAGCACTCACCGTGGAGCAGAGAGCGTGTGCCCCCAGAGAAGTCCCCCCGCAAGATCCAGTTACACCATGAACCCTCCCCTTAACTCAAGCATCAGTTGTATCCAACTGGTGGCACTGGCGGTGTCCAGGAATGAAGGGGTGTGTCCCCAGGGAGATGCAAGGGGAAATGAGACAGTGCGTGCAGATGGGAAATGGAGATTTCCGTGGAAATAGGACAGCAGGGCCAGAGTGATAAGGAGAAACTAAAGCCCCCAAGAGCTGCAGGGATTAGGATGGGGCGGTGCGCTGAGTATCCTGTGTCACAGGGTGGGGCCTTTAGTGAAGGGCAGAGTAACTCCGGAGACCTGCTTTCCCTTCCCAACCATGTGTGTAGAGTGTCTTTCCCTTTCGGCAGGTATTTGTGACACACCGTCTTAATTGCTGCATAATACTCTGGTGCATAAAGACATCATGATTTCTTTAACCACCGCCCAACTTCAGGACATTTGGTTACATCTTTTGGCCATTTTGCAGTGAACATCCTTGTAGCTATATTTTTACCCACTTCTCTCTGTATTTTCTTAAGACGAAGGATAACTTCCTAACAATGGAACTGCTGGATTGAAGAGCAGGAACATTTTAAGGCTTTTTTTTTTTTTTTTTTTAATGTTTATTTATTCTTGACAGAGAGAGAGCATGAGCGGGGGAGGGGCAGAGAGAGAGGGGGACACAGAATCCGAAGCAGGCTCCGGGCTCTGAGCTGTCAGCACAGAGCCAGAGGCGGGGCTCAAACCTGTGAACCGTGAGATCATGACCTGAGCAAGCCAGACGCTTAACCGACTGAGCCCCCCGGGCACCCCAACATTTTAAGGCTTTTGATACACGTTGACAGATTTTTTTTTTTTTTTCCTTAAAAGATGGCACCATATTTGATTCCTAACAGTGGTATGAACATGCCTGTTTCTCCACACCCTAACCATTGGTTGTCTTTTCTTTTTTTAATGTTTGTTTGTTGGTTGGTTATTTATTTATTTATTTATTTTTGAGAGAGAGAGAGAGAGAGAGAGAGCGTGTGCAAGCAGGGGAGGGGCAGAGAGAGAGAGGGAGACACAGAATCTGAGGCAGGTTCCAGACCCCGAGCTGTCAGCATAGAGCCTGACACAGGGCTTGAACTCACAAACTGTGAGATCATGACCTGAGCTGAAGTCAGATGCTTAACCGACTGAGCCACCCAGGTGTGTGCCCCAGTTGTCTTCTTTTTCCAATATTTATTATTCAAACCTTAAACATAAAAAAAGTTGAAGACATTTTGTGGTTACCATCACTCAGGCTTTACGGTTTACATTACACTATATTTGCTTTATCACTATCCGTGCTTCCCCCCTCCATCTAGCTGTTCATCTTGTTCGTCTTCTTAAAAATTTTTTTTAACATTTTATTTACTTTTGAGAGAGAGAGACAGAGTATGAGCAGGGAAGGGGCAGAGACACAGGGAGACACAGAATCCAAAGCAGGCTCCAGGCTCTGAGCAGCACAGAGCCTGATGTGGGACTCGAACCCACCAACTGCAAGATCATGACCTAAGCCAAAGTCAGACGCTTAACCAACAGAGCCACCCAGGCACTCCAGTTTATCTTCTTTCTTACATGTGTTTCGAAGGAAGTTGCAGGAACAGTACACTTTACTCCCAGACACGTCAACGTGTATATCACTAGCTAGAGTATAATATCTGTGTATGGTTGTTGGCTTTTTTTGAGACAAAACTTTGATATAATGAGATGCACACATCTTACCTATATCATTGGTTGCATTTTGACAAATGTCTATACTTGTATGCCCCACCTTCTATCAAGATGTAGAATATTTCCATCACTCCAGAAAGTTTCCTACTCACCCCTACCTCTACTGTTCTGATTTCTTTCCACAATAGCTTAGTTTTGCCCATTCTAGAACTTCATAAAAATGGAATCATACAGTATCTACTCTTTTTGTGTCTGGCTTATTGTATTTAGCATCATGTTTTGGAGATTCATCCATGTTATGTGTATATCAGCAGTTTTTTCTTTTTTACTGTTGAGTAGAATTCCATTGTATGGATGTATAACAGTTTGTTAATACATTTGCCTCTTTTTTTTTAAAGGTTTTTAAAAAAATTTTTTTTAATGTTTATTTATTTTTGAGACAGAGAGAGACAGAGTATGAATGGGGGAGGGTCAGAGAGAGAGGGAGACACAGAATCTGAAGAAGGCTCCAGGCTCTGAGCTGTCAGCACAGAGCCGACTCCGGGCTCGAACTCACGGACCGTGAGATCATGACCTGAGCCGAAGTCGGACGCTTAACCGGCTGAGCCACCCAGGTGCCCCAATACATTTGCCTCTTGATGGACACCTGGGCTGGTTCCAGTTTGGGGCCATTGTAAATAAAGCTGCTATGAACATTCCTGTACAAGTCTTTGTGTGAACATATGTTTTCATTTCTCTTGAGTACCTAGAAGTGGAATTGCTGGATCATAGGGTAGTTCTATGTTTAGTTTTATAAGAAACTATTCAAACTTTTTTTTTTTAAGTTTGCTTATTTATTTTGAGAGAGAGAGAGAGTGCGGGGGCGGGGAGGGGCTGAGAGAGAGAGAGAGAGAGAGAGAGAGAGAGAGAATCCCAAGCAAGCTCTGCACTGTCAGCAGGAGTCCAACATGGGGTTGGATTCTGGGACCGTGAGATTGTGACCTGAGCTGAAATCAAGAGTCAGACGCTCAACCAACCGAGCCACCCAGGTGCCCCAAGAAACTGCCCAAACTTTTTCCAAAATGGTTATACATTCCCACCCACAAAGAGTGATCTCTGCCATTGAGTTCGAAGCTTAGAACACGATGGGGTTGTCATCTCCTTGGTTTTGGATGCTAGATCTCAGTGAATACCACTTAAGGTCATAATAGCAGGGTTGGCTGCAGTTTCCCTGGACATCACTGGACACCTTGGGCTGTTTCTCATAGACAGATGAATGGATGGATGCTCAGCCAAGTCTTGTTGACCCTGAACTTGTACAATTGCTTTGTTGGAACCTGAATGTCAGCTTTTCCATTTGTCCTCATTAAATTCCATCTTGTTTGTTTTGACTTAACCCTGCAGCCAATCCTGATAATGGTGAGAGCAGTAAACTCGCATACACTTACCTTGTGCCAACACTGAGCTCCCTCACTCAGACTTCAGAACAACCCTAACGGAGAGCTACTATTATCCCCGTTTTAGAGGTGAGGAAATTGAAGCACAGACAGGTTCAGTAACTTTCCCAAGCTGATCCAGTCATAAATGAGCTAGGATCAGAACCCAGGTAGTTGGGATCCCGACATTGTGATTTTAACCGTTCACTCTGTTGCCCCTTTCTAACTTCTGATGTCATCTCCCTCCATCTCCCAGTTTCTGCAAACACACTGAGCATGCCTCTAGGTCTTCATCCAAATTTTTGGTTAAAAGACAAAAGTAAAAGCAAGAAACTTATGGACCAGGTAAGTCCAGGGCCAAGGTCAGAGCTTGGTGACATGCTTCGAAAGACCTCCTTTTGCGCTTGCCTTATTTGACTTGTCCATAATCTTTAATGGTGATTACTCCACCAGAGCAAAGCCATAGAGCTTGGATCCAGGCTTGGCTTTCCACTGGTCTCAGAACAGTCTTCATCAAATACGTCTCTGGAGTCCCCGTTTCAAATCAGTCTCCAGATACCTGTTCAGGGGCACTAGGAACAAAGGGAAAAAAGGTGGGGCTGGGGTAGCTCTTATTTGAGCCCATGTGGGCACCCAGTGGCCCTTCATAGCCTCCAGGTCTTGGCCCAGTGTCTAGCAGATAGCAGGTGCTCAACAAATTCTTTTGGATTATTTTTTTGAAGGCTGCCTTATTTTTAATTGTGGTAAAATATACGTAACATAAAAGTCAACAATTTTAACCATTTTTAAGTGTGCAGTTCGGCGGTATTAGGTATGTCACAAATGTTGTGCAACCCTTACCACTATTTCTAGAACTTTATCATCATCCCAACAAAAACTCTACTAGAAAATAACTCTCCATTCGCTCCAACTCCCGGTAACCGCTAGTATACTTTATGCTTCTATGAATTGACCTATTCTAGATATTTATTTTAAGCAGAAACATAATATTTGTCCTTTGGTGTCTGATTCTTTCACTTAACATAATGTTTTCAAGGTTCATCCGTGTTGTAGCATGTGTCAGAATTTCCTTATTTTTTTGTTTTTTTTTTTTGAACCTTTTTCTTTTTTTCAATGTTTATTTTATTTTTGAAAGAGAGAGAGCATGAGCAGGGGAGGGGCAGAGAACGAAGGGGACAGAGGATCCAGAGCGGGCTCTGTGCTGACAGCAATGAGCCCCACGTGGGGCTCAAACTCTCCAACTGTAAGATCATGACCTGAGCCGAAGTCGGACACTCAACCGACTGAGCCAGCTGCTCCTGAATTTCCTTCCTTTTTAAGACTGATACTATTCCATTGTATGTATACACCACACTTTGTTTATCCATTCATCTGTTCGTGGACACTTAAGTTGTTTCCACTTTTTGGCTACTGTGACTTAATGCTGCTTTGCAACTTGTTGTTATTTCATAATCCCTTTGTAATCAGGTTTTTCCCAACCCTTCTCATTCAGATGGATGTTGTAAAGGCCCCTGTGACTTTCATGTTGCTAAATTCAATGGTCACCTTTCAGTCTTCACCTCTCTTGATCCATCAGGAGCACTGGACTTGATCCATCTCCTTCCTCCTTGGTATTATTTCTTCCTTGGGCTTATAGGATCCCTCATTCTCTGGCTTCCCCTCTGCCTCTAGGTGCTCCTCCTCTTCAGCATCCAGTCTTGTTTCTCTCCTTCCTCCTCCCCTACCTCTGAATGTGGAGGATCTCAGGGCTCCATTCTTGGCCCTCTGACACATGTGCCCCCACTCCTGGGCGACCTCATCACTTTTCCTGAATGTACCCCATAGCCCAGACCTTTCTCATGTCTATCTGCCTACGTGACATCTCCACTTGGGTGGCCACTTGGTATGTCAGTCTCCACCCATCCAAAACTGAACACTTGTTTTCCTTTTCAGACACGGTCTGCCCCACTTCCCCACTTTAGCTCCTGGCAATTCTGTCCTTCCCATTGTTCAGGCCCTCCAATTTTGCTTCACTCTTGACATCTCTTTCTCTTAAAATTCACACCCAATATCTCAACTCATCTTATTGGCTTTACCTTCAAAATACAGCTAGAATCTGGTTATTTTCCCCCAGCTCTACTGCTACCACCAGGGTTCTGGAATTCAGCAGTAATCCCCTAACTGGTCTCCAGGCTCAGCCCTGACCCCTCCAGCCTGTCCCCATACAGCAGCCAAAGGGATCCTTTAAAAATACAAGTCAATGGGACACCTGGGTGGCTCAGTCCATTGAGTATCCGACACTTGGTTTCAGCTCAGCTCATGGTCTCATGGCTCATGGGATTGAGCCCCGCATCGGGTTCTGTACTGACAGTGCAGAGCCTGCTTGGGATTCTCTTTCCCTCTCTCTCTGCCCCTTCCCTGCTGGTGTGCACTCTCTCTTTCTCAAAATAAAAATAAATAAACACTAAAAAAAAAAAAAAAAAAAAAAAAGAAAGAAATCCAAGTCAAATAAGGTCAGTTCTTTGTCCCAGAGTTTGGGTGGTTCCTCATGCCTCTAAGAGTCAAAGCCATAGCCCTTATGTAGCCTACAAGGCTCTACATCTTTGGGCCCCCACATCATGCCCTACACTCTCTTGCTCCCTTTGCTCCTTGCTGTTCCGAGAATATGCCAGGCACACTTCCAGCTCAGAGTCTTTGTGCTGACTGTTCCTGGTCCTTGGATCGCACCCCCCCCCCCACATGACAAATTCCTTTACCTTTTTCTCATCTTTGTTCAAATTCACTTTCTCAAAGTCTTTCAGTATCATTCTATTTAAAGTTGCCATAGCTGTCACCCCATCCACCCTCCTTATCCCCTTTATGCTTCCCTATTTCCTCTTGGATCACTTGTCACTGTCTTCTTATAAATTTTACTTATTTATTGTGTTTATTATTTCTTTTCTCCTCTCGTCCCCACTAGAAATGATTCAGAAGGTCATGGATTTTCCTCTTTTATTTACTGATATCGTTCACTCAGAAGAGTGCTTGGTGCATGTAGGGCCTCAATAAAAATTTGTTGAAAGAGTGAGTGAAGAACGCAAGTGTGATAATTTGGGAAGAGATCTGGAATCTAAAAATGGGTTGGAGTCGAGAAAAGGTGGGCTTCTGGCCGGGTGGCGTGGACATTAGCGCTGTTTGCCGTGCAGCAGTGATCCCCTTGCTCCTGATGAACTCTCACCTTGTTTGCCTTTGGGACATATCTGCTCCCGCCACCAGTCCATATGGATTACCCGGGCTGGCTCCACCCCTCGAGACTTTTGCTTATATTCTCGGGATAGGGAAGGCTTCTTCCCTCAAAGCTAGTCACAAGCTCAGAGCTGCCTTACCCGTTTTGTTACGTTGTTGAAAAAGACTGCTGGGAGATGAAGCCAACACACAGGGATACTGGTCTGCAGGCGTGGAGAAAGATATGTGGAAGACTAGACGCACTACTGCTTGCAGCTGGCTCTACTCCTGGACTCCTCGTTGACACGAGCCTCTTTTCAGGAAAGCAGGTTTCTGTCCTTTGCAACCACTTAACACGGTACCTGCCCGGGCTCGTGAATTGGGAAGTGAGGAAGGTCTGAGGCGGGTCTGCAGCGTGTGGGAGGTGGACAGCCCCAGTGGCAGTCTCAAGTGAGAGGGGCTGAGCATACAGATGGCATTCAGTTATTAGTGCTAAATGGAGGGAACTAGGGAACAGATTTGCCCCAGCCCCGCCCTAGAGGAGCTCTCAGTCTGTCAGGGGAGAAAGGCATGGACCCTAACTGGGGCAAGACAGACTGAGAGATCCTGTTCGATATACCAGCTGCAAGCTAGGTTGACGTGGATTGTGCCCAAGGTTGGGTGGGAAGCGGGAAGGGGAAGATCTTCCCTACAGAGCTAATTCCTGACTGGCTACTTCTCCCCCAGCCCCCAGTACATGTGAAAGAGCCCGGTTAAAATACACACTAGGGCTTTGCCATTCATTAGAGGTGTGTTCAAGGGTAGGCCACTTAACTTTCCTAGCTTCAGTGTCCTCATAGGTAAAATGGAATGAAAGCTGTCCACCTCATAGGGTTTCCGTGTGGATGAAATGAGATAGTGTGTGAAATGAGATAATGCCGAGAATTTAGGATGAACCCGGTTCACAGAACACTCTTAATAAAAATCAGCTGCTATGATTATCATCCGAGGTCTTTCCTGGCTAGCGATTGTGCCTGGTGGTGCAGGTGCAGTTCTTGTAGACACCAGCAGGTGACGCCCTGACCCCAAAAGAGCCCATTCTTCGACAGACTACTTTAAGAAGGGCTCCGGAAGGGGTTGGGCAGGGCGGCCTCTCGGATCTCCGCCAGTTAGACTTCTGCCTTCCCGGCTGTAGTGGGGAGAGGTAGCTGCGTTCCCCTCAGTTCCAAGAGCGGGCCTGGGTCACCGTGGGATAGTGGAGCCTCAGTTCTCCATCCGTATTTGGGAAGAGCATGGGCTTCGGAGACTGCCTGGGTCAAGTTGAGGAAATACTCAGGTTGGATCAGGTAAAGGACTGCCAGAAGGAGCGGGCATCCCAGCACGGAGGCTGGTTAGAGAGGGCCTGAGGCTGGCCCTCGGGGCACGGCTGGTGTTGAGGCAGGGGGATGACCCATATGACCTCTGTTTTCTTCCTTTCTGGAGGAGAGATGGAGAGCGGGTCTGCCCGCCACGGCTGACCCAGGACCGTGCCTGACCTGGTGACGCGGGACGCTCTGGTAATTCTGTGTTTGGCCAGCAGAGGGAAGCAGAGAGCCTCCTGGGCTTCGCGAGGCGTCCCTGCCAGCCTTGGAGCTAGCTCGCCCTCCCGGGAACTTGCTGCTCCAGGCCTCCTGGGGCAGGAGTCCGCGTATTCCGAGTCTCTCAGCGTGCCCTCCTCTCTTCCGCTGGGCTTCTTGAGGGCGGGGAGCGGGAATGGGGAGAGGAACGCGTGGGATGAGGGGTGGGTCAGCTTCAACACGAATTTAGTGCCTCCTCTAGCAGAGCCTCATCTTTCCTGGGCCTCAGTAACTGGGATGGGATCTGGCAGCAACGCTAATCCTAGGTGCTCCGACTTCCTGGTGTTATCTCTCCAAGGATAAGGATTTGGGGGGCAGAAGGGGAGCCTCTCTCTAACCCTCATAACCCAGGCCTGGAGGGTCAGCTGCACCTCCGGAAGCAGGGGAGAGCCCACCCCATGGCACTCTGGCCAGTTCCCGGCATCCTCCTGGACAGGCTCCCAGAGGCCCACAAAGGCCTTCAGACAAAGTTCTGGGCCAGGCTTTGCCTGTGCCCCGGGCCCACAGCCCTCTGGCTCTAAGGCACTGCAAGTCCCTGGCACTTCTTACGGGGTTTTGTCCACTAGCCCTGGACCAGTGCTGGCAGGGCCCTGTGCTGGGGGGTGGGGGTAGGACAGGCAACTCTCAGAGCTTCGCAGTCTCCCTTCTTTCCCTCCTGCCCATGGCCCTGCTCTCCTCCAGGACACCTTCCCCCACATCATGCCTGCTCAGGCTATGTCTTTTCCCCACTTGTCCTTCTCTTGCCTGCAAGTCCAAATCTTTGCCATCCTCAGGTCCTTTTTATATCCTACCGCTCATTTCTTCATCCATCCGTTTACTCAACAAGTATTTATTGAGCTCCTGCAATGCTCCAGGCCCTTGCTAGATGCTGGGGATCCAGCAATAACAAGACATAGTTCCTGTCCTTTTTGGAGTTCATAGTCCACGGAGAGAGTAGGTAGGAGACTAGTAAAACTCATACATAAAACTGGATTCCACTGTGTGATAATTGGGGTGAAGCAGATAAGCTGCCAGCTTCAGGAAGCTCTACCTACAGGGATGTTTCCCCTGGAGAGTCATCTGATAGGTTGTGAGCTGTGGAGGGAGGGTTTTGGTTTGGCCCTGCTCCTCCTCCTCCCAGGGCCAGGCTCACAGGCATGCAGTAGGTGCTCAGTAAATGTTGGTTGTACCCATGGATGAATCATCATTCTCATGGCCAGGGGCTGTCCAGTGAGAATGGCATTTCCTCCCCACATCTTCTCAGCTCACATAAGAGTCATAGGTAATGCTGGGGATCGTACAGATAAGACCCTGAGGTTCCAAGGATTGCATCCTAGGCCTCTGTGGCTTCCTGCCTCGCTCCTCACCACACAGCGTCCCTACCTCGGGCTCTGTCAGAGTCCCATGGCCCATGCATGGGTTTGTCTGTGACCTCTCATTCATCCATTCTTTGGCTCTATCACCTTTTGGGTGCCCACTGTACCCTGGCCCTGGGCTCTGGAGGAAGTGGGGACCTAGAGAAGAGAGGGTCCTTGCTGTCATGGACCATCCAGTTCAGACAGTAATGGCGCAGCGCAATGCATGCTGTGATAGGGGAAGATGATGGTGCTTTGTGAGCCTGGAGGGCTGTTTGCTCAGTCTGGGGGCATCTCCTCAAAGAGGCCTCCGCTGGTCATCTGGCTGAAGGAGCTCCCATTTCCAGCTAGGTGCTTTTACAGCCCCATTTTTCCCCCCGGAGTACTTTTTAGTATCTGCAGTTACCTTCTTTCTTTATCTGTTAGTGTTTTCATTATCTGAGCGCTTTACTGAGTGCCTGCTATGTGTCAGGCAATGTTCTAGGCCCTGGGCATATAGACGTGAAAGAACAAATTTCCTTCTCTCTGGGAGCTTATGGTCTAGTGATGATAGTGGTGGTAGGAAGACAGACAATAACCAGAATAAATAGGCATGTAGTATATAAATACATGTTATGGAGAAAAAGCAAGCAGGCAAAGGGGAGACTGTTAGTATTTTAGGCAGATGGCTAAAGGGGGTGAGGGGTGTTTTAAGCAGAGGGAATAGCAAGTGCAAAGGCCCTGAAGTGGGAATGTGCCTAGTGTGTTAGAGGATCAATGAGGAGGCCACTGTGGCTGGAGAGGAGTGAGGTCGGAGAGGAGTGAGGTCAGACAGGTGGGAGGGCCCAGATCATATAGGACCTTGTAGCCTTTGTAGAGCTCTGCTTTAACTCTTAGGGACATGAGAGCCATTGGAAGCTTTTGAGCAGAGGAGTCACATGATCTGGCTTACGTTTAACAGGATCCCTTTGGCTGCTGTGTCGGAAATGTTGGTAGTGGGGTTGGGTGCAAGTGGGGGGACCAGTTAGGAGGCTACGGTAACAATCCAGGTGAGAGGTGATCGTGACTACAGCCAGGTGGTGGCAATGGAGCTGATGAGCAGTGACCAATTTGAGACATAGTTTGAAAGTAGATCCCACGGGGTTTGTTGAGGTATTGCATGTAGCGGGGGAGAGAGAGACAAGGACAACGCCCGGGTTTGGGCCTGAGCTGATGGCAGGAAGGTGGTGGCATCTACTGCGGTGAGGAAGAGGTCAGTTCCCGTTGTGATCACTCGGAGCTGCTCTTTGTACATCGTGGTGGAGCCCTCAGGTCAGCCGTTGAGTATGAGGGTCTGACCTGAGCCAGAAGAGGTTTGGGCTGGAGAAACACACAGGATGATCCTCGGGGTTTAGATGGGCTTTGAAGCCAGGTGGGTGCACCACGGAGGAGGGAGGTGGAAAAGAAGACAGATGACTGAGGTATTTGGGAGTCAGGGGGTGGAGGAGGAACAAAGAAGGGGGAGAAGGTAGAGCCAGGGATATGGGAAAGCGGTATGAGTCCTGGAAGTCAATGGGAGGAACTATTTCAAGGAGGAGGGGTGATCAAGTGTTGTCAAATGCTGCCAATGAGTTAAGATGAGGTGTGAGCATTGACTTTTGGATTTCACATCATAGTAGTCACTAAGGATCAGGCCCCAGTCAGTCTGTCTAGTCCATTTGTACAAATATGAGAAAGAGGCCCCTCTAGGCGGACCTGGTGTGCAGGCACACAGAAGGGAGTCACCTCGGTATAAAGGAAAAGGTGTCTTTCCTCAGCCTGATGTAGTCTTGTACCAGGCACAGCATGGTGAGAAGACAGAAAGCTGGATTTCAGCTCCTTCTCCATGCCTTGCGCCTTTGTGCAGTGCCCAGCCTGTACGCCTGTACTCAGCAGCTGTGTTGGTGACCTGGATGAGCAGTATCAGTGGAATGAGTGTGGGTGAGGGGATGAGAGTCAGATTGGAGTGAGTTCAAGGGAGAAGGAGAGAGAAATTTGAGAGCATGGACAACTTCTTCAAGGAGCTTTGCTGTATTGGGGAAAAAGAAATGGCACCGTAGCTGGAGGGGCTGGAGGGTTGAGAGAAATTAGCCAAGAGAGAGTGAGTGAAGAGAAGGCGTCCTAGGCACAGGACCAGCATAAGCAAAGTGAGGTTATTAGAAACGGTTGTGTTACGTAAGGGTGGATGAGTCCTAGAACATCACGTTTGAGGTGAGAGGTGTCAGGAGAGGACACTGGACAGGTGGGCTGGGGCCTTTGTCTTTGAGGCACAGGGGCAAGGGCAGGGTTGGCTAGGTGCACAGTAGGCGCTCATTGAGTATTGCAGGATTGGCCTGGGGAATCCCTACCCAGCCTCTCACCCCCTGGCCTCAATCCACTAGCTGGAAGATGGGTGTTTCAGGTGTTCTCTAGGCCAAGCATCCTCTGGATCATATCCCCTTCCTCCGGGTGGTAGGTCTCAGGTTCTGGCCTCTTCTTCTCCCTGGATGCCCCACTCTGCTCAGGCTGAAGAAGAGGAGGAGGCCCTGCCTGGGTCTAGGGAGGCAGGAGGTCAGGTAGAGGCCTCACCGTGGCAGAGGCGGTGGTGGGCTAAGTGGATTGGGAACTAGGCCCCTTCCTCCTGTCCAGCCTCCAGCACCTGCCTTCCTGAGACTCACCTTCAGGGGGCTGGGGGGAGTGGGAAGGAGGATGGAGTCGACACTTGGAGGAAGGGGGGAGAAGCTGCTGATCCTTTTTTTCCCAGAGGGATACTGAGGAATGTATTGCATTTTGGCTGCTGGGTGGGGAGACGCTGACCCTTTTCTCTTTTAAGAGGCAAAAGTAGCTACATGAAATAATAACAATAACCCTCTCTCCTGTGTCCAGGGCACCCAAAGCACTCTCTCTCACACAGAGGCCATCTGTGGCCTTGTGACAGCTAGTTCCACTTTACATGGGAAAGTGAGATTCAGGGAGGGGTTATAGCTCCCATGGTCACACAGCCAGGAAGCAGCAGCGGTCAGGTTAGAGCCCAGGTCTCTGGCCCTGGCCCACTCATGCCCACTGCAACGGGCTCCCGCAGCTGCCAATGATGGGGAGCAGACCCAGGCCAGGGACTAGTTTTGTGTGCCAGATTAAGTGGAGAGACAGCTGTATCTCCCTCTGGGCTCCCTCCATTCTTGCCTTCCATGTATATTTATTAGGTGTGCTAGGTACTGAGCATACATTGTGAAGAAGAAGACCTTGCCTTCAGGGGGATCACAGTCCATCTAGGTGGACAGAGAGTGAATAATCCATTCCATGAGTAAGTCACTCATTACATCTGGAGTAACCGCAGCCTGTTGGGTGCTTCTGTGCTCCAGGCCTTGGGTGGGTGGGCACTGAGCATACCAGCTCCTTTTATCCCCATTCCAGCCACACAAGACAGGGGCTACTACCGTCCTTATCGGGTAGTTGAGGAAGTGGAAGGTCAGAGGGGTTGTTGAGATGTGACTTGAGCTCATGGGTTCTGAACATGGGGAATATGGAGGCAAAGCCCTGTCACCTCTTTTTCACCCCACAGCTCCTGTTGGTTGTCGCCCATCCTTACCTACAGGTAGCAGATGGCAGTAGATTAGAGGGCAGGACAGCAGGGAAGCCATGTTCCCTCTGTGCCTTTGAAGAAGATCCTGGGCACTTGGAGTAGAGGCTTGTTTCTAGGCTCTGTGGGAATCTCCTAGGGTTTGACGGGCAGTAAGGGGGTGTGGCCTGAGAGCCTTCTCAATTGCCCAGCTGTGTCTCTAGGATCTGACCTCCTGGGACCTTAAGCAAGTGGCTAGTGCTTTGGGGGCCTCAGTTTTCTCATCTGTAAAATGGTTTGTAGGATTGTTCTGAGAATTAAATATAACACATGGAAAACATTTAATGTGGACTTTGGCACATGGTAGATATACGGTTAATAATGGAAGTGTCCCCATGGTTGATGAAACCCCAGCTCCATCTGTGGCCCAGCTTGAAGACGGAGGAGACTCATCACAACTCAGACCCTGCATCTCCCATTATTGCCACTCTGCACAGCTTAGATACCCCTCATAGATCAGCAAATCTTCTCGTGTCTCTCACCCTCTGCTCCCTAAGAAGAGAGCCCCTAAATGTGTGTGTGTATATAGGTGGAAGGAAGATCAGAGAAAGCTTCTTGGAGGAAGGGGCATTTAAGAAGGGATCTGAGGACTGAGTAGGAGTTCATTGAGCACAGCATGCTCAAGGCCTGCTCAGGCAGAGGGTGGAACACCTGCAAAGGTCTGGAGGTGGGGAGCAGCTGAGTTCAGTGAACAGCCCCTGGGGGCTGGAGTGGAAAGAAAGTTGTGGAAAGTGGCCTTTTGCAGTAGGGCTGACACTAACCTGATCTCTGTTTTTAGTGGGACTGGGCTTGCTCACCCTCCCCTGCTCCCCCCAGTTTCTGGTCTCTCTAGATTCCTATGGGTGGGGCCCTTTACTACTTATCTCAGAGGTGGAATCTTGCCCTGGAGAAGCCTCACCGCTAGGAAGTTCTTCTTGGTGTCTAGCCCAGGTACATTACTGTCACGCTTCTTTAGAGCTAGGGTCCTGGGGAGGAGCTCTTTAAGCTGTTGACTAGCATGGGGGGTGGGGGTGGGGCTGTGGGGCAAGTCCCTTGGGACCCCCCTCCTCCTGACCTCTTGCTGGGAGTCCACATTCTTGATTGGACCCACCTTTCCCCTCTACCTCAGGGTTTCTCCCCTTTGTCTCATCTTCTGTCCTAAGCCCCCCTACTCTCCCCATATCCCAGGTCTGTCTGTCCCTCTGTCTCAGTAGGTAGGTAGGTAGGTAGGTAGGACAGGCTCAGTTTACCCATCTCTGAGATGGTCCACCTTGTCTCCTGTCCAGGTAGGGTCTCTCTGGGCTTGTGTGTGTGGGGCGGAGGGCAAAGGAACAGACCTCAGAAGCAGGGCAAGGATCTGTTCCCTCCTTCACCTGGAGGAGGGCTGAGCCCATCCTGCGGACTCAGGGTTTGGGTCTGAGGCTGAGTGTCTTGCAGCGGGGGCGGTGGCTGGGTCTGACCTGGGGTTGGAGGACAGCTGGGGCCCAGCTGGGCAAGGGGGGGGGGCGGAACCTCGCAGCGCTCCCCTCCCCCCCTTTCTTAAAGGGCCGGGCGCGGGGCTGAGCGGGAAGGGGCCAGCTGCACCGTCCCAGGCTGGGTCTGGGCACACAGTGGGGACCTGGGAGTTGGAGGCTTGGCGGGCGGGCCAGCCGGAGTGGCTTTTGTCGCCTCCAGCTCCGCTCCCGCCCGCCTGCAGTCCCCCCGCCCTTCCCCGCCCTTCCCGCTCCTCCCTCCCTCCCTCCCTCCCTCCCTCTCTCTTTCCTTCCCTCCCTCCAGCCTTCCGTCCCCTTATCTCTGCTCAGCTTCTCCACAGCCTCGGCTCTGACACCTGAAGGGACAGAAGCGGGCACGGGGAGTCCCGACAGGCGGCTGTGGAGTGGGACGGTCAGTCAAGCAGAGGCCTCCGCATGGCCCCGCCGTGAGAGACCGGACCCAGCGACTGGGACCCGGAGCGGTGAGTGGGGCCGCGGGGCCACTTGGTCCCAGGGCCCTCGTTCCGGGACCCCGCCCCTCCCCAAGTCGGATTGGGGGCCAGTGGGGGATGCTGGGGGGGAATGCACTATGGGTGGCGGGCGCCGCCCTCCGCCCTCCGCCCTCCATGCCCGCCCGGGTCTGCTTAACAAAGCTACATTTTGAGATCAATTCCGTGGCGGCTGGAGCATCCGAAGGATACGGTTGTCATGGAGATGGGGCCGTGAGAGGAAAGCCCGGGGATGGCCGGGTCTGGGCCGGGGAATGGGGGCGCTACTAGAGAACCCCAGGCCAGCCTGCAGGGCCAGTCAGGGCCAGCCGGTCCAGTTGCCTTCTGGGCTCTGCCTCCTGATCCCCCCCCCCCCTTTTGTATAATCTAAGATACACGTGTGCATTGATGGGGTGCCAGTGGCAGCTTGGTGGCAGGAGACCCAGGGTGTTGGGTGGTTGCCGGGGCCTGCTGGCAGCTACCTTTACCATCGAGCAGCTTTGAGGATTTATTTCTGTTTCCAGTTTCCTAACTTTGACAGCCTGGCTTGGCGGCCAGGCCTTCTCAGCTCTGGACTCTGCTGCTGTAACAGGGGCTTACATGGGGGCGTGGCAGGCAGCGGGCAAGGCTGAGAAGGCACATAATGGCCGTGGCAGCCGCAGGGAGGGAGGGGTCCTTAGAGCCTGCTGCTGGGGCTGGGGTGGGGCAGGGAATCCAGATGTGGGGACCACCCTGCCCAGATGGCTCCCTCCTAAGAGGAGGTATTCTGACTCTTGCTGTCCCTGGAGGATCTGGGGACTCCCTGAATGAGAACTGGAGACATTGTCTCCACACAGGCTCAGGGGGCCACTGCCCCAGCCTACCCCTTTGTCTTGGGGCCATCTTGGGGGGGGGGTGCTGGAAGAGAACTGGGGACAGAAGCACCAGCCACAATGGGAGTGGGTCTGAGATTTCTGGCAGGTTCAGGATAAGTCAGTCTGAGCTTGATGGGTGGGTGAATGGGCGGGGGGGTTGGGCAGAGAGCAGGGAGAGGACTCAGGGTTTGGCCAGGGCAGATGGGCAGCCTGGGTCTAGGGGGAGGCATTTGAACTTTCCTAGGCTCCCCGCTCCTTCTTCCAGACTCTGGAAACAAGAGCTACTTAATGGAGGGTTCTCAGGCAGCTTGAGGGAGAATGGGTAAGGGGCATTGTGACTACCTCCAAGCCCAACCCCTAACCCTGGGCAAATACAGTCATTCTTCCACCCCTTTCCCTGCGAGGTTAGGAGCCCTACCTGCCAGGGAAATTCTGTGACCTGGGATCTCTGAATCAGTAAAATGGGCCAGCTGCCCTCTGGAGGAGAGACCTCCCCACCCAAGACCCCCCCCCCCCCCCCATGGCGAAATACATTGACAGGACAGAGAGGGAGGGCTCTGAGGGGGACATTACCTCACCAAACTTCGGTATATTGAGCACTACCACTGGTTAAGTACTCTCATACACACAAGAGGATTATACTATTACTTTAGAGGATTATACTATTACTCCCACTTTGTGGGGGTGGATACTGATGCTCAGGGAAAAGTTGCTTATTCAAAGGCACTTAGTAAGTGGCAGGATCAGGATTTGTACCTGGGCAGAACTGTCTGCTGCTTGGACCTATGTCCCCAGTCTCATTCTCTTCTTCCCTGAAATGCAAGTCAGGAGGGAGACTGCAGGAGACCGCATGCCTTTCCATCTGGAGCAAGGGAATGACCTTGGGGGAAACTGAGGCACTAAGCTAGGGTCTTCTAGAGACGTGGAATCGAGGCATTCCCATTCAGGACATTTGCTTGCAGGAAAATGACACTGCCTCTCGTGACAGAAGATGTTCTAGGCATCCTTTGCCAGATGGTCTTTTCCAGGAAAATCTGTTTTGAGCGGCATCTTATGTCTGGGGCTCCATATTTAGCCTGGCTCCTCACACAGGAGGATACACTGAGACTGTCACCCTTTGAGGGGTGTTTGACGGGGGGAGGAGTGGTGAGCCTGGGCCAGCCCTGGCTTCTTGGCACAGGTCAGGCAGAGGTGGGACAGGACTGCCTTGCTGGTCTCCCTGGGACCTGGCTGTTTTCTGCAGAGCCCCTTGTCCTTCTAAGGGAGTTTGCTCACAGGTAGGTCTTCCTTGGGGTCTGATCCCTGTTAGGTAGTGAGCCATTCCAGAGCTGTGCCTGCCTGGCCCCAATGGGCTCTAGCGTCTAGCTTGTGGCCTGTCGCTGTTGCCATACTGCCTCTCTGACTCCTGCCCAGGCAGGCAGGGCCCTGAGCTCCCCTCTTGGGAATGTCTCCCTTGCCTCCTTTCCTTCCCCCCTAACTTTTTGTCTTGTCACACCTGGTAGTACAATGAATACCCACCTATACACCCTTCACCTAGAAATCTAGAGACCTAGATTTGCCAGTTGTTGACGTTTTACCCACATTTGTTTTCCTCTGTCTCTGAACACTTTGGAAGTAAGTTGCAGACATCATAACACTTCACCTCTGAATAATTCAGCATGAATTTCCTGAGACGAGGACATTTTTCTACATAATGACTATATATTGCCATACTCAAGAAGTTTCACAATGATACAATTTAACGTAATATGTAATCTATATTCAAATTTCTCCAGTTGTACCAGTAATATCCTTTATAGCTGTTTTAAAAGCAAGTTTTGATCAAGGATCACACTGTTGCATTTAGTTACATATCTTTAGTCTCCTTTAATTTGTAACAGTAGCCCTGCTTTTTTTTTATTTTTTTAATTTTTTTTAATTTTTTTTTAAGTCTTTTATAACATTGTCAATTTTAAAGAGCCGGGGTCAGTCTTCCTGTAGAATGTTCTACATTCTGAATTTGTTTCATGGCTTGCTCATGAATAGATTCACGTTAAACATTTTTTGGCAAGAATATCCCATAGGTGATGTTTGCTTCCTTCTCATTGCTTCTCATCAGGAGGCAGATGCCATCAGCTTGTCCTGTAATAGGTGATCATTTAAGTTAGGTCACTTGGCTAAGGAGTCCCTTTGTTTTACTCTGTTCCTCTCTTTTTCCACTTCCAGAAGCTTCATCCACCTGGTCATCCATGCATCAGGTCAGCAAAACTGACCGAGCCAGTACTTCAAACCACATACTGGAGAAGGGTGATTCAGCAGACACTGATGAGGTCTTCAAGGAACTCTCAACCTCAGGGGTGGTGTGGGGGTGAGCCACGACTGGGGCAGAAAGTAGTGTGGGGGCACAAGTGGGGAAGCAGGGTTGGAGGGGGGCAAGACAAGAAAAGGGGTGGGGCCCGGAATGTGGGCTGATGAGCAGGCCCTTTCTCCAAGGACACAGGGAGCCACCAAAGGCTTTTGAGAGGGGAGTAATGGGGGCAGATGTGTGTGTTGGAAAAGACGTGCTGAGGAAGAAGGAAGGGGATTGGCAGGGCCAGAATGTTGGACAAGGGATTGGTCATGCTGCCAGTGATGTGACCCGGTGCAAGATGCCACGCAATAGATTTGGGACCGCCGCATGTGGCAGCCAGAGGGCATGCACGGTGGGAATGGAATTGGTGGGGTGGTGGCCTTGTGGGACCGGGATGTGGCAGATGGGAGGTGGAGAGAAGGAAAAGGAGACATGGAGGAGGCAGACTGGATAGGCGCTGGCATCGGGCTAGAGGTGGGGAGAGCGGTCTTGAGCTGGCCTGGGAAGGGTGATGGAGAATGCAGTTTTGAGTGTGTGAGGTCCACGTTACTTTCCAGGTGAGAGGAACGGTGTGTGGGAAGCTCATTTTTCAGGTGTTGGTGGCTACCTGTGGCTACCCTCTCAGAAGGTCTTTTGGAATGAGGGCAGAGAGAAAGCTCTTCATGACTCAAAGTAGGGAATGGGTGGTGGACTTTCTGGCACCAGCAGGGGAAGGAGTTTGAGCAGGGGCCACTATAAAACTGAGGATAATCCATCCTTTGCAGACCCCCAACACCCTTACCTCATTTTGCTTCTTCATGCTTGCTTGGCAAAACCCCAACTCTGGTGAAATCCCAACACCCTGCACGCTCCACATCTGCACCTGGGAAGCTGAACGGGGCTGAGAAAAACCACTACGCCAACTGGTCTCACTTTAAGTTCAAAACTTTGAACTTCAGGTGTGTCCTTAGTGCTGTCCAGCAGTCCCACCATGGGTCCTGAGTCTATCCCCTCTCCCCCTTCCTGCTGTTTCACACTTCTACCCTCAGTTCTCTCTCTCAGCTGATGATACTGCTTCCTACTTCCTTGAGCAAATGGAAGCAATGAAAACTTTCTCAGACTCCCAGTGCTACAGTCACCCATCTGCCAGCTCCATACCCACCGCCCTGCCTTCCTCCTATCCCTGGGGGTGAAGTATTCCTGCTCCTGGTGAAGGCCACCCCTCTGCTTGTGCACTAGATCCTGTCCCCTTGTGCCTGCTTGAAGGTATTGTTCCGGCTAGAGTCCCCTCCTACGTTATGAGTTCCCCCTGTACTGGATCATTCCACCAGTGGATACTTGCTGTTGTTTCTCCTATCTTAAAAGGTGGCTCTCCTGTCTTCTCCATCCAGCTACCACTGCCTCTCTTTGCTCCCCTTCATAGAAGTACTCCCCAGAAGGGTTGTCTAGACTCATTGTCTCCTGGTTCTCGCTTCCCACGCTCTCTTGACTCCACTCCAGTTGGGCTTTCACCTCCTCCCACTAATCACTCAAGGTCACCACTGACCTCCAAGTTGCCACACTCAGTGGCCAAGTCTCGGTCCTCATCTGAAGCATCTGACACATTCAGTGTCTCCCTCTTCTTGAAATATTCTCTTGGACTTCCAGGACATCCATTTTCCTGTTTTCTCCCCACTTTGTGGGTTGATCCTAATCCGTTTCTTTTTCCCCCTGCCCACCCATGGCTCATCCCTTGCACGGCATGGCTGGTCTTCTTCCTTTCCATTTACTCCTGTGCTGATCTTGTCCAGACCTGTGGCTTTAAATACACCTATCTACATGCTACCAGCTCCCACATTTTTACCCTCAATTTCGGGCACTCTCCTGAGCTCCAGTAACCTTCTCAGCACTTCTCAACACTTCCAACTCAACTTGTCCAAAGCTGACCTCCTGATCTTCCTCCCCAAACCTGTTCCACCTGGTCTTCCCCATCCTTCCAGGTGCTCAGGGCCCAAGCACAGTCATTCCAGACTCCTCTTTGTCTCCTACCCCATGTACTGCTCATCAAGCGGCGAGGCTTTTACCAGCCATCAGATCTTCTGTCAGTGGGTTATGGCTGAATAGGAGGGACTATCTCAGACACGGGGACAGGGAGGCAATAGTGGGATGGTCCACTACAGCCCATTTCACACCAGCTGGTTTTGCAGCCTTCATCCAGCCTCAAGGAGACCACAGCCTTTGTTAAGACCCTGTGCTAAAGTCCTAAAGCAGAAGCAGGATCGAGCAGGGGAAGGGGGGACAGGGGGATTCAGCAAGGCTGAGGTTAAGTGGAGCTATAACATCAAGAGGTTGGGAAGGGGTGGGGAGAAAGTGACAGGGGAGGAGGCAGAGAAGGAGAGGGGCTTTAGGGAGATGGGGGGGGGGCAGATAGAGAATGTGAGGATCTAGGGAGTATCGAGTAAATAAAACTTGGGCCCAGAAAAGGGAGGGTGAAATTTCTTGGTGCATCTCTCCTAGCTGTCAAGCCAGACTGGGGGGCAGCTGCTCAGTGATTGACCCCTCAGATCTGCCCTCAGTCAGGCATGTGAGCTGAGGCAGGGTTGACTTGCACCTGATCAGTCTCTTGCAGCTCTTGGGGTTCAACTATCATTCTGCAGCCTCTTGAGTCAAATGGGGCTCAAGAAGCAGAGTGAGTCCCAGGTACCCTGTGAAGCTCCAGGAAACAGAGCAGTGGCCAGTCACTTAACCAGAACAGCCTAGTCCCTTGCAGTCCCAGATAACTGAAGGCCCACCCTGTAGGGAAGCCAGCTGGAGGTAGAGTCCCCAGCCGTAAATGTGACCTGGGATTTGACGACAGGCATGAATTTCATCATGTTGAGGGCTCTCCAAACCAGCAAGCGGATATATGCAAATGCTGAGCAAAAGAGGGTGCCAAGTGGCTGGGGGATGGGGAGAGAAGCAAGCCAGGAGACATCAAGGAATGACCTTTGCAAAGCTGGGCCCAGGGGCCCTTGAAAGTCCCAGCAGGGTGTGGGGCGCATGCAGATAAGATGCAAATGTGCACCCAGCCCTGGGGACCTTTGACTGTCCAACCATGAGAAAGGGGAGACCTTCCACATGCCCACAACCTAAGGCAAAGCTGGTTCCCCAGGGGCCAAACTGGGAGGAAGAAAACCGGGTGATGTTGGGCTCCCTAATGACCCTGAACTGGCACTAACTGAAGGGCTTGGGCAACTTTTAAGGGAGGCCCAGGACCCTGGCCCTTGCCCTGCATATAGTATTGCCCTTGTGCCTTGAAATGGAAAGCTAGGAGGGAGCCTGGCCTGGGGCGGGAAAGTTGGTGGGGCCGGGACTGTAAGGTCTTCACTTGCCTCAGAAAAGGGTAGGGTGCTCTCTCTGGCCCACCTCCTGGGCCCTAAGGTTGGAGGCTTTCTCCTGCCCCACCCTCAGGCTGGACCTCTGAAACCCTTGCCTCAGAAGCTGCTCTGACAGGCTGCCGAGGGAAAATCTCTGCAGGGCCCGCTGAATGTCCTGTGCTGCTCTCAGGTGCCTTCTGTCTCCAGTGTGGGCAGCTTGCTCTTTCCCCTGTGGGCCTGAGAGAGGGTTCTGGGAAGCACTTGTGCCTGGCTCTTAGCACCTCAGCCTTGCCAGCTCCTTCAGTCCTCACTGCAGCCCTGTAAGGCAGATGCTGCCAGCACCCTGCATTTTATAGAGGAAAGTGCTGAGGCTCTGAGAGGTCACACAGCTGATGGGTAGCAGAGCTGGGATTTGCAGGCAGATCTTTCTGACTGTACAGTTAGGACACTGACCCACTGTCCTGGACTCCTACTCTGAGGCACCTGTTGCTGCATGAGATCCTCCAAGTTGGGAAGACCAAGTAGGTTTGGAGGGATTAGGGTCACTTTGAGGAATGGAAGCAGGGAAATTTCCAAGGCTCCTGGGTAGACATCACCTTTATTTCGTCCTGGTTACATCCCCTGCCCCCAAGCAGTTGGGTCATTGAAGAGACACATGACTGGGCTGATCTTTGCCTAGGGATGGTACTTAGAGCTCTGACCTCCAGACTCCTTAGCTGACAGAGGCTTGGGGAGAGCATGGTGAGCCCGGGGGACCAGGGACACCCCCCCCCCCGACCAAGGAGGGGTCTTCCTGTAACCTTCCTGTTGCCCTTGCTGTCAGTGGCCCAGCAGGGTCCTGTGGAATCCTGGAGTGCCCAGGCCTGGGCTAACCTGGGCCCCGCGAATGTTATGGGCCACATCTGGCCGAAATCTGTTCTGAGCACTTACTATACATCAGCCCCTAGGCATGTAAGGTCCTCATCTCAATCTCATCACCTGGGGAGACTGCCTCATGAGTGGCTGCCCAGGTCCCTTCGTTCAGTGTGTGTGTGTGTTGGGGGGGGGCATGTATGTATGTGTTGAGAAATGCCCACACCCTATATTTCATTGATCATCTTATTTAACTGTTCCTGTGTGTATGTGCATGTGTGACTATCCCAGCCCATGTGCTAAAATCTGGATGAGCTAGGGAGTCGTGTAGTAGGAGTTTGGGGAAAGGCAGTGGGATATTAAGGAGGTTTCCAGAGTGGGCTCCCAAGGGGCAAAGAATAGCTCTGAGATGAAAAGGTTTCCAGCTTTTTTTCTCCCTGGCAAGTAGGCCCTTCTGAGATGCTGAGTGTCCACTGTTAGAGGTGGGAGGTCTTTCAAGCCTATCCTATTTGGAGTTCATGCCCAGGGCATATGGATGGGCTTTAGGAGCACATGAGCCTCTCAAAAATACTCAAAATGTTGTGCACATATGTGAGTCTGTCTGGGTGGGATCCACAGCTCCGTCAAATGTTCAGAGAAGTCCAAGACTTGGAAATGGTTAGGAATCTCTTATGTACATGGGGAAATGAGGCCAGGGAAGGGTTTCATTTGTCTAAATTCCCCTAGCACATTAGAGGCAAAACCTGATTCCAGAATGATTTTCTCTGATTCTATTCCCTTCTACACCTATCATTCCTGGGCTCTAAGTACTCTTGGACATTCCACAGGCTCCTAGATTTTGCCTGTCCTGGGTACTGCTCAGCACCATGGGTTCCCCACCTCAGCTTTGCCTCCTGTATCCCCATTTCCACCAAATAGGCCTGTACTTTCCTATCTCCTGCCAAACCCACCCAAGCCACCTGATGCTGCTGTATGTGGCTGTGGCCACTGTGAGTGCGGGTCCTCCCATCCTCCGCCCTAACCTGGGTTGTCCCTTTCCTGCTCCTGGCTTCTCCCAAAGCAGAATAATTTCAAACCCAGCCACCCATTGATGTAGGTCTAACTGCCCTGAACCTAGCTCCTAGGCATGTAGGGTCCTCATTTCTGTCTCATCACCTGGGGAGACTGCCTCATGGGTGGCTGCCCAGGTCCCTTTGTGTGTGTGTGTGCATGTGCATGTATGTATGTGCCCAGAAATGCCCACCATATGCTTGTTCACAGATATGCACACAGGCATCAGCACCCATGCATTATCCTTCAGTCTTATAGAACATGTTGGGCCCTGGAACCCTCCTTGTTGAGCCCCCTTCTCCAGACCTTTCCTTGGGCTTCCTACCATCCTTGGCTTGGATCTCTGCGTGGAAACCACACAAGGTTATTCCATGCAGAATGCTAGCCTTGCCACTTTCTAGCTTTGTGGCCCTAAGCATGTTCCTCAACTTCTCTTAGCTTCTGCTTTTACAACAGTGATGTTGATAATCTCCAGGCTATTCACCAAACGTTTAAAACAGTGCCCGCTGTTTGCCAGGCATGGTGCTGGGCTCTGGGGCAGACAGTGAATGTGACATAGTCCCCACCCTCCTGAACTTACATCCTAGTGAGGGAGATGGGCAGGAAATAAGGAAACAAATAGAAAAAGGAGTTTCAGTTCTGTTAAGTGATGCTTAGCAGATAAAATGCTCTGTGGAGGAGTGTGAGAGGGCAGGGTGGTAAGAGAGGGCCTCTCTGAGGAGGCAGCATTGGAGTGGAGCCCTAAGTGGCAGAAGAGGCAGTCATTTAGAGATCTAGGGAAAGAGCATTCTAGGCCAAGGGTACAGCTGGTGCAAAGGCCCTGAGGTGGGAATGAGCTCAGGGAGCAGAAAGAAGGCCAATGTGGCTGATGGCGTGGGGGATGGGGAGAGGGCAGTGAACCAGCATAGACAAGGCCTTTTTAGGCCATGCTGAGGAGAATGAATTTTAATCGAAGGGCATTGGGAACTATTGGAGGGTTATGAGTGAGGGAGAGATATAATGTGATTTGTGTTTTCATAGCTCATTCCAGCTGCCATGGGTAAAGTGAGGAGGGGGACAAGATTGTTGTAGGTGCAGCTGAGACCCAGAAAGTGGCTGGTTTGACATTTAGCCCTGGCCCAACCAGTGTTCCACTGACATCATGGGTCCACCTTAGTTGGAGCTCAAAAAGATGCTGCCAAGCCCAAGGTCATCTCAAGGGCAGTGAGGAGCAGGAGCCCCTGCTCGGAGTAGGGTCTGGTTTATGCTGAGTGAGAATGCAGGGGACCTAACTACTGCCAGCTTGTCATTTTCAGGCTTCTGCTTGGGATCAGTGCCCTGGGGCCCAGCTGTACTAACTCTCTTGCTCTTGCCAGCAGGGCTGGACATGGACAGGGTCACTGCTTCGGGTAGAGTCTCCTGGTTAAAGATTTGAGCCCTTACTCTTGTGGGAGGATCTCACAGAGGGCCTGGGAAACTGGGGTTTGGTTAATCCAGCACCTCCAGCCCATCCAGGCACAGAAGGAAGCTACTTTTGAGTTCTAGAGGCAGCTCCTCCACTGTGTGACCTTGGGCACATCCTCTCCTGGTTCCATGCCTCAGTTTCCCCGTTTGTTAAATGTAGTGGTGGAAAGAGTGGTCCATAGCTGACTTTTCCCTTGACCTCTGTAAGAGTTTGTTCTTCCTTGGATTTCTACTTTCTCAGTATTCATGACCTCAGGTACTCCTACCAGCCCTGGGGAAGGAGAGCAGAGGTGATGCTCCCATTCTGCAGATGGGTTCACAAAGGCCAGAGAGGACGATGTATCCCAGGGCACATGAAGGTTCAGAGTGAGGGCTTGGGGCATTGTTTGACATCTCTGACCTGCAGCCCCCCCCCCCCGCTTTATGTGCCCCTCTCTTGGGCTCAGAAAGAGAGAGGGGGGTCCTGGCTTGGCTATTTCTGGGCTCAACTGGCCCTCAGCCCAGGCAGGGACTCTGGGCCCCCCGCCCAGAGTGGAGCTCAATGCTGTCCCTTGTCTGCCCACCCCAGAAACCAAGGACACGGCCCAGTGCCCAGTGTTGGCAGAACCTCCACCCGGCTCCCAGCTGCAGGAGGACATGGCAGGGCAGGTAGGGCTAGAGCCAGCCTGAGGCAGCTGCTGGAAGTTGGGGGATGAGGTAGGGGCCTCCCAAGGAGTCCTTGATTTGTTCTTAACCTTGGCTTTGAGGCTGGTGTAAAATGAGCATCAGGTGAAGCTACTTATGCTTTCAAGTCTCAGGCCTCCTGGGAGCTCAGACAGAGCCCTGACCACAGGGGAGGCACTCTGTCCTGCTGGGCTCAGCCTCCACGTGTGGGTGTGGGAGCGAGGCACCCTGGTGGAATTGGGTTGAAGCCCTGTGCCCCAGATCCAATGCACATCCAGGCCCCTGGGCTAGAAAGCAGGCCAGAGGACTAGAACTCAGGCAGCAAGCCAAAAGTCTCCACTCTCCCTCCTCTTTCCTTTAGAAATGCTCCCCCCACCCCCAAGACGTCTCAGTTGAGGAGATGACCTCCTGTTCTCCCCCCTCTGAGTACACAACCAGAGGGAACAGATTGAAATAGCAACTGCAGCAGCAGGGATTTAGGGCAGACCAGAAAGAAACCCTCACTTAGTGCCGAGCCCCTTGGGGTCCCCAGCGTCCTAGGATCAGGGCCCAGATATTCTAGAGCCTAGATCTTCAGATTTGTTTTTTAAAATAAAATCTTAAGCTCATGAGGTCTTCAAAACTCTAGATTCTAGGAAGGAATGCTCAGGGTGGGTGGGCTGAGGCCCCAGACTGCTGTCTACCCCACTCAATAACAGATTCCTATATCTGGTCCCTGTAGATTCTGGTTTAGGAGGTTTGGGGGAGGGCTCATAATCTGTATTTTAACAAGTCCCTCCAGTGACACTTAGGACCAGGCAAGTATAGGCAATCTGGGTCTCACTTAAATCCTTTTTGCTATACTTACAAGCTGTTCTGGTGCAGCCTCTCAGGCTGACCAGTCCCTCTCCTTCAGCCTCCCCTGAACCCTCAGGACCCCTTTTCAGAGGAGCCTGGGGTTGTTGGGGGGAAGTTGAAGCCTGAAGAAGGAAGGAAAGTGTGCCTGGGTGACTCCATCGGTTAAGCGTCAGACTCTTAATTTCAGCTCAGGTCTTGATCTCAGGGTCATGAGTTCAAGCCCATCACTGGACTCAGTGCTGGGCATGAAGTGTACTTAAAGAAAGGAAGGAAGGAAGGAAGGAAGGAAGGAAGGAAGGAAGGAAAGAAGGAAAGAAAGAAAGAAAGGGGTGCCTGCAGTTAGTTGAACATCCAACTTCGACTCAGGTCATGATTTCAAAGTTGGTGGGTTTGAGCCCTTCGTTGAGCTCTGTGCTGACAGCTCAGAGCCTGGAGCCTGTTTCAGATTCTGTGTCTCCCTCTCTCCCTGCCCCTCTCCTACTCGCTCACTCTTGCTCTCTCTCTCTCTTACACAAATAAATAAACATTAAAAAAATTAAAGACAGAAAGAGAAAAAGAAAGAAGGAAGGAAGTCATTTGGAGGGGCTTGTGTGTATCTCCGATGACAAAGATCATGGGTGGGGTGGTGTGGGGTGATGCAGAAATAGCCTAAACTGGGTGGGGCCAGGGGCAGAGAGACAGTTGAGGGGGAGCCAGAACACAGCCCATTGCATCTGCCCTCTCATCTGGGATAAGATTGAGCAGGAAGCCTCTGGGAAATTGGGCTGGTTTTGATCAGTTTAAAAAGGGGGCAGGGAAAGGGGTGTCTGGGTGGCTTAGTTGGTTAAGCGTCCAACTTCAGCTCAGGTCATGATCTTGTGGTTCGTGGGTTAGAGCCCTGCATTGGGCTCTGTGGCGACAGCTTGGAGCCTGGAGCCTGCTTTGGATTCTGCGTCTCCCTCTTTCTCTGCCCCTCCTCTACTCACACTCTGTCTCTTTCTCTCAAAAATAAACAACAAAATTTTTTTTTAAAAAAGGGAGCAGGGATGGATATGGCAAGTGAAATGGGTCTCCTCATTTTAAGAGGAGTTACAAACTCAAAACATGGCAGATAGGAGTGGGGCTGGCCTGGCTGGTGCAGTGAGGAGGCCCCGACCTGGACCCATACAGATCACACAATGAGTTAGGCGGAGCAAGGCCAAGGTCCCCTTCTGGTACTCTCCCCAGAATGCTCCATAGCAGCCTCCTCTTAAGTCCCTTCTCAAGGCTGGGTGAGCTCTGGGGGGCTGGATGTGGAGGGGAACCCCAGGCCCCCACCTCTTTTCTCCTCTCACAGCCAGGGCTTTGGGCACTGAGCAACAAAGGCAGGCTTGCTCTAGGCCAGGGTCCTGGGTGGCGCCTCACCAGCCCAGCACCCTGGACAGCGCCTCACGCTGGGCCTCAGGTTGGTTTCTCTGGGTTGATGTCTGGTTCTGATAAAGCTGCACTTCTGTTGACTTCCTTGCCTCCTGTCTTAACTGTCCGTCTAAAGGCAGCCCCGTCTCAGTTCCCTCCATTCACCACAAATTCGCTTTTGTCTGGCTCCTGGAGTCAGGGTGAGAACATGGAAAGAGGCAAGGGGGCTGACTGGTGTCAGCCTGGAGTTTTCGTCTACATCACACACCAGCTGGAAAGGAAGAGGGTTTCCAGGGATCTTGGACCCTTCCCTCATTCCTCCCAACCTGGATCTTTCTCAGAGAGCTTTGGTGGGTTCTTGTGGGCACAACAGAGACATCAAAGAAGTAACAGGGAAGGCAGGACTGTGGCACACAAGATGGCTGGGGGTCAGGGGAGAGGTGAGCGGGGCTGGCCCGAGGAGGCTACAGTCTGAACCCATACTCCAGCCAGGAGGTCCTGAGATCTTCTCAGCCATCCTCTTGTCCCCAGGCAGGCTACTTGGCACTGGTTTTGCTTGTCTTTAGACCCCCCAGCACCTGTCCTGTCTGACTTACCTTTTCATTTCTCCATCTGCCTCCAGGTCTAGTGGAGTCCCAGGAGCAGTCAGCACAGGGTGGAAGTAGTGGCTGCCATGGATGAGGATAAGCTTCCATCTGTACTACCTGGGGAAGGTGGTGCTGCCTGGGACCCCAGCTTGGAGTCTGAGGAAGAACCAGGGGCCGAGAATGGAATGGCACAGAGTCAGGACCTGAACAGTAGCTACAATAGCCCAGGGCATGAGATAAGGGGCACTCTGGTGGACACCGAGGAGCCTGCACAAGGCCCGAACGTGGCCCTCCGTGGCCTCAGCCTTGGCCTTTCCCTCACCAATGGCCTAGTCCTGGGGCCAGACTCAAACATTCTGGAAGATTCTACAGAGTCCAGGCCCTGGAGGGCTGGTGGGCTGGCAGAGGGGGACGATGCTTCCAGGAATCTATGTCTGGAAACTGAGGACCCTCAGCTGGGGTAAGTTGGTGTCTTGGGTTGGGGACTTGCTGCATTTGGCCACTCCAATGCCATATGGCTTGGGCCTAGCCACTTAGCCTCTCTGGTTTTTGTTTTTCTCCTCCATAAAATGGGAATTACATCTCCCTGTTTTGCCCGGCTTCTGGGTGTTTTGGAAGGCTGGAGCCATTAGATTTCAAAGGCTAGCAGGCCTGTTGTGCTCTCTACCCACAGCCCCCCAAACCATCATGGGCTCTTTCTATGTGGGGTTGGAGGGCCACACTCCTTCCTTCCCAGGCTTTGCAGTAGAGTTCCAAAATGCTTTGATGCAGAAGGTCATCTGGTCCAGCCTTCTGCTTCCTGGAGGTGAAGATCTCCCAATTCTGCAACTGACCTCAGAAGAGTAGGCTTCATGGGTTAATCCCTGACAGCTACCCCACCCCCTACTTGAGTGCCATCCGGAGGTTCTACCAAGAATCTCACTTCAGTTCTACTAACTGGAGTTACACTCCATTTCTATTATCTTCAGCAGGAAGCAGAGAGACCTACATGTCTTGGAGGTACTAGTTGGACAAGGAGGGTGGGAAAGGGACAGGGGAATGTCCTGAGAAAAGAAAGTATATAGAAGTCTTAGTGTGCACAGCTGCAGGCCCTGGCCTGGATGAGCCAGTGTGCATGGGTGGCATGCCTCGTGGTCTGGCCTGTGCATTATTGTGTGCATAGGAATGTGTGAACATGCTGATGTGCATGGGTCTTTGTGGTCGTGTGTTTGTGTGTGGGGGTTTGAGTGTGCCTGGCCTGTGCATTTGTGGGCACTTGGGTCTGCATGTGTCAGGGCTGAGTGTGGCTAGCTCTGTGGATAGGAATGTGAGTATATGGGGTTGGGTGCCTGTGTGTACCAAGTATGCTGTGGCTATGAGTGTTTCCATCCAGACAGGTCCTAGGGCAGCCACCTGCCTGGCCGTGGGGTGCAGGCAGCGGTCTGGGGCTTCTTGGAGCCTACGTCTTGTGTTTAGGTGGCATATTTATTTGGGATGGCTGAAATTGGGGGTAGATGGAAGTTTGGAGATTGGGCTAATAGTCTTCAGGCCTCTGTCAGAACCACCTCTCAGGTCTGCTCAGATGCATGAGAAGGTAGGAGATAGTGGGATGGGGGAGACCATTCATGGCTCTGACAATGAGATGAGAGCCCCCCACTCCCACCACCAAGGGCAAGGATATGTATTATTCAGGTATCTCTGGGACCTAGCACAGGCCTAGCCGAAGTGTCTCTGCTGGGAAGATTTTGAGTGTCTGCTCTGGTGACCAGGGCAGTGACCCTTTTCATCTGTCTCTTCCTCCTGGAGTTCAGTAGAGGCAACCACACCAGTGCACTGTCACACTTCCTGCCATATTTTAGATTTCTGCCCTCCTCCCCAGTTCCTTCTTCAGCAAGAGAAGGCTTAATGAGACTGTGGTCTCAGAGCCTGCTGGAATTGGGGCAGGAGAAAGCTGGCTGTGACTCCAGCTTTTTCTCTCAGGTTGGTATGCTTCCCCAGGGAACACGCTAGGACCACATCTTAGATCTGGGGTTTAAAGGAGGCGTTTGAGGGGTGGGGGTATCTCCCAGTCCACCTACAGTTCGGTGTCTCCCAGGCAGCAGGTGGTGGGGAAGAAGCAGGGTGCAGCTAATCCTCAGGGGCAGTGAGGGATGCACTTCCTTGCAAATGGTGGGTTTCAATTTATCTGAAATGGGCCACCTCAGCCTGCTTCTTTCTTTGTCTGTGTCTTTTCCTCTTCCTGTCTCTGTGCTTCTGTCTCTGTTTTTGTCTCTCTTACTCTCTGTCTCTCTTACTCTGTTTGTCATGCTTTGTATCTCTTTTCTCAGACATTTGTCTCTCTTATTTCTCTCTTTTATCTTGTCTCTCTTTTGTCTCATCTCTCTTGGTCTCGCTCTTTGTCAGTCTTTCCTCTTCCTTACCTGTCCTTTCTACTTACCTGTGCTTCTTCCCAGTGGGTAAGAGTCTTCCCAGGATGCCTTGGTTTAGCTCTGTGTGATACTCTATTCTAGGTGCTGGGGATACATCAGTGAATAGAACCTACAAAAATTCCTGCTATCATGGAGCGTATGATCTAGTGGGTAGATAGATAATGAATCATAAAAATAATAATTATATAGTATGTAGGAAGGGGGTAAGTGCTTTGGAAAACCATGAAGTAGGAAAAAGGGGTAAGGTGTTTGCGGGCAGGTCTCAGTTATAAATGGTGTGCTCAGGGCATATCTCATTGAGAAGGGGACAGGGAAGGAGGGCTTCAGCTTGAGGGAAGAGCACTGTGGGCAGAGAAACAGCCAGTGCAAAGACCTCTTCCAGGGATGGGACAGGGCCCTGCAATGGCTTAGGCAGCATCTTAAGCCACAGGGCTGACTAACATTTGTTTGTTCACCCAGTGCACCATTCAGTAGGATTAATAAGCACATACTATGTGCTGGGTGTTCCTTGGCCTTGTGGGGGGTGGGACTGGGGAACAGATGGTAAACAGGGGAACAAACAATACGACAGACATGCTGATGGGGGCTGGGAGGAAGTGAGGAGATAACCTGAGGATTGAGAATAAAGAGAGGGGCCACAGTGGTGGGTGGTGTGGACCTGCCTTCCTCAGTCTCCCTGAGGAGGTGACATTAAGGCAAGGCCTGAGAGCTATAATGTAGTTGGCCAAGCTGAGAACTTTCAAGCAAAATTTTGACTCAGAGTTACTCTAGTTTGGTAGGGGGATGCCCATGCGTTCTGGAAAGCCTGGAGGCAGCAGGCCCTGTGCCACTGTGGAGGAAGAGGCCTCCCATTCATTCATTCATTCAGACAAGTGATGTCTACTCTAAGCCAGGTCCAGGCAGGCACTGGGTGGGACCACGCCTGTCCTTTTCACTGCCAAACCCTCGTACCCAGTCCAGGACCTGACACCTAGTGCTCAGTAAGTATCGGCTGAAAGAATAAACAGGAAACAATCCATGCCTGCTTCTGTCCCCGGGGAGTTCCCAGACAGATTGGTGCAGTCCTAGCACCTGTAACGGGGGACACCACAGGAGGATGGTGACTGGTCATTGCATCCCACAGGTCGGGTGGCCCTGGAGAGCCAGATGTGCGGGATGGCTTCAGTGCCACATTTGAGAAGATCGTGGAGTCTGAGCTGCTGCGGGGCACCCAGTACAGCAGCCTCGACTCCCTGGATGTGCTGAGCCTCACGGATGAGAGTGACAGCTGTGTCAGCTTCGAGGCCCCCCTGACACCCCTCATCCAGCAGCGGGCCCGTGATAGCCCTGAGCCAGGGGCTGGCTTAGGCAATGGGGACATGGGGCCTGAGGGAGACATGGGAGCAGCTGGTGGTGATGGGGATCTGGGCAGCCCCCTGCGGCGCTCCATCTCCTGCAGCCGATCAGAGAACGTCCTGAGCCGCCTGTCTCTAACTGCTGTGCCCAATGGCTTCCATGAAGATGGACCCCCGGGTCCAGGTGGGGAGGAGGAGGAGGAGGAGGAGGAAGAGGAGGAGGACACAGACAAGTTGCTGAACTCAGCCAGGTGAGGCAGGACCTAGGCTGGGAACTGGGAGAACCATTGAGCAGATGGGGAAACCGAGATCCAGAGCAGGCAAAGCAAGTTAGGGCAACCCAGTGCACCCAGAGAGAACAAGGTCTCTCTGAAGTCATCGTGTCCTTCTTATGCACCCAGACTTCCCATCCTGGTCCTGAGGTTCCATGCTGCTCTTCTAGGCGTCTCCGGCCTTGGTGGGGCCAGGGAAGTATGCTGTGGGTCGTGTAGCTTCTATGAGGGGCTCTTCTAAATAACTTGATTCTTCCTGATGCACTGGAGCTTCTTTCCCTGCTCTGGCTCCTGCGTGGGTTTTCCAAGGCCTGGGGAGACCTTCCAGCCTCCACCTGGGGCTTCTGACCCTGGGCCTCTGACCCCTTTTCTCCTGTCCCCACCTTCCCTGTGCAGTGACCCCAGCTTAAAGGATGGCTTTTCAGACTCGGACTCAGAGCTGAGCAGCTCGGAGGGGCTGGAGCCTGGCAGCACAGACCCACTGGCCAATGGGTGCCAGGGGGTCAGTGAAGCTGCTCGCCGGCTGGCCCGCCGCCTCTACCACCTTGAGGGCTTCCAGCGCTGTGACGTCGCCCGGCAGCTAGGCAAGAAGTGAGTCTGTCTCCCGTACCCCCCCTCCCCAGGCAAATCCAGTGTCCTCTCAGCCTGAAAGGGGTGTGGGTGACTTCAGTGAGGGGTGCCTGGTGTTGGGGGGCTCCCAGTAGTCCCCAGGAGCTCCTCCTCCTGCCACTGTCCTCATTCCTGGCCTTGCCCTAAATCTGTTTCCTTTCTGGGCTGCCTGGGTGAAGGCCCATGCTCTGGGGGGCGGGGGAATATAGTGGCAGGGCGGTCCCTCGGGGCTGGGGAGTGTGATGTGGCATGTGGTTTTGGGACCATGATGATGGTAGTGAGGACACAGCAGTGGGGCAGGGCAAGGGAGAGGAGAACCTGCATCTGCCTGGGACCCATGAGCTGGGAAGGGGTTCTTGGCCCTCATTAAACCCTACTCTCAGTCTTTTGGGACTGGCTAAGGGGGCTGAAGCTACCAAAGCACAAGCCCTGGCCTTGAGACTGTGGAAAGGGGACTAACCAGATGAGAGTCCTGAGGTGCGCAGTGCAGAGGGTGGGGGTGAGTAGGCGGGGACTGTGAGGGTGAGGGAATCACGTGGGGCATCCTGAGCATGTCTGACCATCAGCATGGCAACCTGCCTTTGCCCTTCCTCCAGAGGGCCTCCACAACCACATTAAGGCACTGAGATGAGCGGAGGCAGTCATAGCCCCCAAGGCAGAGGGGACAGTCCAGACCCTAGACCCCAAGTCAGAGCTTAGGTCACAGGGGGGTGTTGAGGACAGCTCCACTTGGAATCCTTCCCTCACTTCTTTCCCTCTCCTTCCTCCTCTACCCTTCTCAGCCTCCACATTACTGGGCTTGCCTCCTAGCTCCGGCCCAGACATCACAGCAGGACTTCGAAGCCCTGCCTCTCCCCCTGGGCTGTAGTCCCTACCCCCAACCTAATAGCCTTCAGGAGGCTCCTCCAGGAGCCTTGGTTGTGGTTGATCTGCATCCTCCTGTCCTTCTGACCACTCTGCTACAAGAATTTCCTTCAGCATTTAACTGCTTAACTACGCTTGTCTCTCCCACCTGTAAAACAGAAATTCTTCCTCAGTTACACTTCTTCTCCCAGCCTCTTTGCAGCCAGAATTCTGGGGTTTACTGCCCTGCGTGGCCTCAGCCCCCTCTTCCTCTCCATATTCAGCTCCTGGGGCAGGCTTCTTCCCCACCCAATGCCTGCAGCAGCCCATCTAGGCCAAGGCCATTAGTGGCCTTTGTCTTTGAATCTAGTGGCTGCTACCAGGCCTCAACTTACCTGGCTCAACATCACAGACACACACCCCACTCCTTTTTCCTTAATTAAATTTTTTATTATGCGAACTTCAACCATATACAAAACCAGATAAAATAATATATTAAACCTCCTTTTAGGGGCACTTGGGTGGCTAAGTTGGTTAAGCTTTCAACTCTTGATTTTGGCTCAGGTCATGATCCAGCCCCACAATGGGTTCTGTATTGGCCTCTGGGCTCTGTGCTGACGGTGCAGAGCCTGCTTGGGATTCTCTTTCTCCCTCTTTCTCTCTGCCCCTCTCATGCTCTCTCTCTCTCAAAACAAACAAACAAACAAGCAAAGAAACAAACATTAACCTTCCCTCCAATCTTCCACATACCCATTACACAGCTTCAAAGTTAATAATATCCACCTACCACCCCCACCCCCACCACCCCCCTTCCTTGCCATTTGTTAGACTATTTTAAGGCATATTTTAGGCACTCTATCATTTGATCCATAAAAACTTTAGTATATGTCTGTAAATGATAAGGATTTTTATTTTATTTATTTTTTAAAATATTTATTTATTTTGAGAGAAAGTACAAGTGTGGGAGGGGCAGAGATCCCATGATCCCCTGCTCATGATTCCATGAGATCATGACCAGAGCCGAAATCAAGAATCAGACAGGGGCACCTGGGTGGCTCAGTTGGTTAAGTGTCTGACTTTGGCTCAGGTTATGATCTCATGGTTTGTGAGTTCGAGCCCTGCATTGGGTTCTGTGCTGACAGCTCAGAGCCTGGAGTCTGTTTCAGATGCTGTGTCTTCCTCTCTCTCTCTCTGTCTCTGTCTCTCTCAAAAATAAATAAATATGAAAAAAAAAAAAGGATCAGACAGTTAACTGACTGAGCCACCCATGCAACCCTAACTGATAAGGATTTTTAAGTATAATCATAATTCCATTATAATTTTTAACAAAACTTGCCCAAAATTCCATAGAATCTCTAACATTTAGTGTCAGTTTAATTTTCTGTCTCATAAATGCTTCTCTATCAGGATGCAAACAAGGTCCACACGACATTACATTTGGCCAATATGTCTCTTGAGTCTCCCTCTCTCTCTTTTTTTTCCTTCTCTTAAGTCTCTTAAACAATAGTTTGCCAGGCTGCCTCCTTTTTCTTAAGGCTGTGTATCTGTTGAAGAAACAATCATTTGTCCAGAAGAATTTTCCACGATTTGGATTTGGTGTCCCCGCGGAGTTACCTCACGCTTTCCCTATTGCCTCAGTCCCTAGTCTCCTGTAAATGGGAGGGAGAGCTTGGGGCTTGAGTAGGTTCAGGTTGAAATTCGTTCTCTTTCCTGTCAAGAATTCATCACTTCGGTCTCCGTGAAACACTCGTGGCCTCCAGGATACTGTATCCCTTCTTCTCTGGCTGCTGTTTTCTCAGTCTCCTTTACTGGCTCCCTCTCTCTTCTCAGGCCTGAGAAGGCCTGCATCCTTAAGAGGGACTTCCTCTGATCTCCGTCCTGAGTCTGCACCTTCCTCTTGCATGGGCTCATCCTTTCTTTCAAGTCATTAACCAGCTCACAGCTCTCACAGGGGTACATCCAGCTCCACCTGTTGGACAGCTGTGGACACCTCCCCCCAGGGCCACCTCCAGTGTCATGCCCCACACGAGTCCATCTCCCTTGGATTCTTCCTCTGAAATCTCTCTCCTTCCCAACCCCTCTGGGAGAGCCACTGCAGCCCCCAGGGGGTCTCCACTCAGCAGGTGGTGTTCCACATTCAGATCTGACCACTCATGCATCTCCTCCCTGCTTTATACCCTTCCAGATCACTAACCCATCCTTCCCTTGCCCCTCAGGCCCTGCTCCCTCCCTCATCTCTTGCTGCTATGTTCCTGCTGTCTGGCTCCAGCCACATGGTCCTGCTGAGAATTTCTTAGACATGTTGTGCAGTTTCCTCTACTGGGGACACTTTGTATCATCCCTCTCCCTACTCCCTTCCCCTGACTGGCTTACTTTCTGAGACAGCACCTCCTTTCTGAAACCTTCCTAATGCCCCTCCCAAAGATAAGCTGTCAGAGTCCAACTTGCCAGCAGAGGGAGGCAGCCTAGGGAAGGGCAGGTCAGGTGGGTGGGTCACGGTACCCCAGGGCCCACTCCCCATGTACCTCCTATTGTTTGCTATGCCCTATTTCTAATGGACACCTCATGCTCTCCTGACAGTAACGAGTTCAGCAGGCTGGTGGCTGGGGAGTACCTCAGTTTCTTCGACTTCTCAGGCCTGACTCTGGACCGAGCGCTCAGGTCAGTGGGGTTGGGATGGGGCGGTGTCCACAGGTGGTACAGGCCACTGTCTGGATTCTCATGCCAGCTCTATCCTAAACTTGCTGTGCATCCTTGGGCAAGTCTCTTGACCCCTCTGGGAAGGCTGTGGAGAAGGGGCCATGAGCACGTCAGCAGTCCAACAACTCAGTGAGTGCCTGCTATGTGGTGGGCTGAGGATATGAAGGTGGGAATGTGGTCAGGACTTTTAAGAGAGGCAAGGGCAAAGGGCTTGCCTGTATTGAGTACTTCCTGTTTGCCAGAGGTAGTAGATCTTTATACTCCCTGCTGACTTCATTCATTCTCACCACACCCCTGTAGGGTAGGGTTATCTTTGCCATTTACAAATGAAGAACCAGCTGATAGGTAAAGTGATTCCCTTCAGTCACTGAGGGGGGAGATGACAAAAATGGGATTTGATCTCAGGTCCTATTGGTGTTTGGACAGAGTATCTTTCAGGAGGGTCAGGTACAGGCCTCGGTGTGGGGAGGAGTGGATGGAGTTCCACCCAGGGTCTAGCAGTCCTTGGTGGCAGGGCCCGCAAGGAGTCACCAGGCCACAAGCCCTAGGGGCGGGGGACAGCAGTCTCTGAGCTAAGTGGGGGGTGGTCCCAAATGTTAGATCTCACCATGTCCCACATGTCTCTTACACTTAAAAAAATGTATTTTCCATTCTTTTTTCTCTACTTCGCTTGAGATATTTTCTGTTGACCTGCTTTTTTAGTTCACTTACCCTTTTTTCTGTGTCTAATATTCTGTTAAACCCATTTACTGAGTTTTTACTTTTAACTATTATATTTTTCAGTTCTAGATTTTCATTTTGTTATTTTTTAATTTTTTAAATTAAAAAAAAATTTTTTTTTTTAATGTTTATTTATTTTTGAGACAGAGAGAGACAAAGCATGAACAGGGCAGGGGCAGAGAGAGAGGGAGACACAGAATCGGAAGCAGGCTCCAGGCTCCGAGCCATCAGCCCAGAGCCCGACGCGGGGCTCGAACTCACGGACCGCGAGATCGTGACCTGAGCCGAAGTCGGACACTCAACCGACTGAGCCACCCAGGCGCCCCTTAATTTTTTAATTTTTAAAAAATATTTTTACTTAATCTCATACCCAACATGGGGCTCAAACTCACAATGCCGAGATCAGGAGTTGCATGTATATCTGACTGAGCCAGCCAGGTGCCCCCCAATTTTTAAAAAATAGATTCTAATTCTCTGGGGGAATTTATTCTCATCTTTTCACTCATTTTCTCCACCGTTCCCTCTCTTTTTGAACATAAATATATATATTATATATAATAAATATATTTTTTATATATAAAATATATATATTATATATATACAAAATATTTTTAAAATGTTTGTTTTTGAGAGAGAAAGAGAGAGAGCATGCAAGCAGGGGGAGGGGCAGAGAGAGGGACAGAGGATGCAAAGTGGGCTCTATGCTGACAGCAGAAAGCCCAGTGCTGGGCTCAAACTCACGACTGCTAGATCATGACCTGGGCTGAAATCAAGAGTCGGATGCTTCACCAACTGAGCCACTCAGGTGCCCCTGAACATATATATATATGTGTATGTATATGTGTATGTGTATATACACATGTGTATATACACATACACATATATATTTATTTATTTAAAATAAATATTTTAAAAATATTTTTAAAATTTATGTTTATTTTTGAGAGAGAGAGAGAGAGTGTGAGCAGGGGAGGGGCAAAGAGAGAGGGAGACACAGAATCTGAAGCCGGTTCCAGCTTCTGAGCTGTCAGCACAGAGTTCAACGTGGGGCTTGAACTCATAGACCACAAGATCATGACCTGAGCTGAAGCCGGACTCTAAACTGACTGAGCCACCCAGGACCCCTATATATATCATATATATATATGATATATGATATCATATATATATATGATATATATATCTTAATGTTTATTATTTTGAGAGAGAGAGAGAAGAATGCTCACACGGTGGGGGAAGGGCACAGAGAGAGGGAAAGAGAATCCCAAGCAGGCCTTGCACTGACAGTGCAGAGCCTAATGTGGGGCTTGATCCCGCAAAACGTGAGATCATGACTTGAGTGGAAATCAAGAGTTGGACACTTAACCAACTGAGCCACCTAGGCACCCCTCTTTTTGAACGTATTAATCATAGTTATTTCGAAGTCCTTGTCTGCTCATCACAATATCTGTACTGTTGGAATCAGCTGTATCTGTTTCTATTGTCTCTTTTTCTTCTCTTGGTTTTCCATCCATATATCCTGTTTCTCTGCATGTTCAGTGATTTTTTTTTTTATTAGATGCTATGCATTTTGTATGGAATTATAGTGGCCCTAGGTTATTATATACTCCTCCCACAAAGGTTTACCTTTTCCTTTCCTGGGCAATTAGAGGGGGTCAGGGGGTGCAGTCTTAATCCAACCAGGGATGAGCTGAAGAGAGGCTGCACAAAAGTTTGGTAAAGTCAGCGTTCCCCCTTTTCCACTGGAAGCCTAATGTGTTCACTGGGGTCTCTTCCTTTGGTGGGTCCTGAATCCTAATTGCATTTCCTCAGTGTGGCAAGAGTGTCATAAAAACCCCAATCCCTCTACTTCTCAGAGGCTTTCTGCTTAGCTTCTTAGCATCTTGCCCCTCACATCTTCAGAATTTGGCCAATGTCTCTAAGGGAACACTGGCCATGTGTTCACAGCCCCTCAGGTCTCCAGGTTTGTGTCTTAAGCTCCCTGAAGCCGCCAAGTGTTCTGCGTCTTGCCTTTGCCAATAATCAACAATGCCCCCAAGGAAAAAGCAGCTGTAGACCAGCCCCTCACCCCAGCCCTTCTGGCCTTCTGGTTTTTGTGGCATCAGTGGCTTCCTGATAGCTTTAGAGAGGTTCGTTCTGTCTCGCTTATCTCAGGTTCTCAGTGGAAGTGTCAGTCTGCTGCAGGGCGCTGTATCCTGAGTGGAGTGTGAAGTATGCATTGGGATGAGGAAGGTTGGTTGGAGAAGATGTTCACCAGGGTCAGCTCATGATCAGAGGCGTGGGTGCTTGGCTGGAGAACCTTGTATACCAGCCCAGTAGATTTAGGCTCGACTGCACAGGCACTGGGGAGCCACAGAACGTGCTGGGTATAAAACAGTGTTTTGGAAGGTAGTGCTGGTGGCCTTTGATCTGGAAGTGTGCAGGTTTCTGAAGAGGGTCTGGTGGGAAAGACAGGCGTGAGATGGGCAGTGGGACTAGACGAAAGGTTGGTGTGAGGGGTCATCCGGAGGATTGACTGGAGGGATTTGTGTTGCCAGACTTCAGTGTGGGGAGGTTGGGCAGTGGTAAGGCTGACCTTGGGGGCCTCCTGAGGGTTTGGTGGTGGCCATGTTGGGTTGTGGCTTGGTGAGGACCCCTGGGGAAGGGGTATTTGGACTGATGAGTAGGAGCTGGATAGATGGCTTGTAGGTAGGGCAAATCAAGGCCGAGATGGGAGATGGATTCTAAAAAGTCCTAGTGGAGTGTCGTTAGAGGGGGCAGGCAGAGCTGGGTGCCGGGTGGGGAAAGAGAACAGGGAATAGGAGAGACCAGAGCAGGGAAGGAGAGTACTAGAGGGCAGACAGAGTGGGTTGGTTTTTTTTTTTAATGTTTATTTATTTAATTGGGGGGGGAGGGGCAGAGAGAGAGGAAAGAGAGAGAATCCCAAGCAGACTGCACACTGTTAGCACAGAGCCTGATGCCGGGGCTTGATCTCACAAACCTTGAGGTCATGACCTGAGTCAAAATCTAGGGTCAGCCACTCAACCGACTGAGCCACTCAGGCGCCCGCAGAATGTTTTTGTCTGGCAGTCCTTGACTGATTGGGATTGAAGTAGAACGTGGTCTGCAGTTTGAGATGCCTTGGGAGGCTTAGAGGCTAAGGGCTGGCCAAGATGGACTCACGGGTCTCAGGGTGCCTTAGGAGCAGCATGAGAGAGCACAAAGCAAAATAGGCTTTCAAGGAACCAAATGAACCATGGCAAAGTTAGGAATGAACTAGTCTCATGAACCCTGGACAGATAGAGGCTCAATTTTGCTCAGCTTGCAGTTTTCCTTCCCAAGAAGAGTTGTGCCTCAGCCCCATCTCCCAGCCCCTCTGGTTTTGCTATCAACTCTCACGGGCCCCTGAGAGCCAGTGACTTTTGAAGTAGGCCAGGAGAGGGGTTCAGAGCTGCCCAGTAGAGGAGTAAAAGTCCTTCCAGATAGCTTCACCCCACTCAGAGGCATGGGGCAATGAACGTGCCTGTCCTGTCTAGGGTGTGAATATGGTGTGGGAGGTTGGGGGGAGGGGACCTTGGAGGGATAGGAGAGACAGGTGGCGTGATCATGAAGGCCAGAACATGAGAAGTTTGGCCGTTATCCTGACTGCTTTGGGGAGCCAGTGACAGGTTTTAAGCAGGGACGAGTCTCGACTACATGTTTGTTTAGAAAGGCCATTCGGTATCTGCAGGGAAGATGTATCAAGGAGGTGCAGGGGTGTACCTGTCTGGAGGCTGCTGAGGGTGTCCTGGGCATATGATGAGGGCAGAGGAGGAGGAGGATTTGAGATCAGGGGTGAAGAACAAGCTGTCGGGACTTGGCGACAGCTCAGATTTGGGGTGGGGGAAGAGTGAGGGAGGCCAGGGTGGGGCCTGGGGCTCAGCTGGTGGCACATCTGGTGAGGAACAGGAATGACTGAGGAGGAACAGTCTGAGGGGCAGCTGTGGCCAATCCAGGCCCCGCCAGAGAGGATCGAGAGAGGGGTGGGTATTTATCCTGAAGCAGAGCTGATGGTAGCCCTGAGGTGCTCTTCTGCCTTTGTTCTTCATAATCTGTCCCCTGCTTCCTTCCTGGAGGGCACTGAGGACTGAAATTCTAAATGCGCTTAGCCTCCACACTCCAGAGGCTGTCCTGCGGGCCAGGATGTCCCCCTTGGCCCAGATGCTGGGGCCCTAGAGCCCTGGCCCACTCTGGCAGGTTTATGTGGTATGTGTGTGGGGGGATTCCTACCCTAGACTGGTTCAGGGACTCTAGAAGGCCTTCAACATCCTTGAATTGCCTTCCAGAACCTTCCTGAAGGCTTTCCCACTGATGGGGGAGACGCAGGAGCGTGAGCGGGTCCTTACACACTTCTCCCGCCGGTACTGCCAGTGCAACCCGGATGACAGCACCTCGGAAGGTACGGCCATCTGTCCCACCTGCCGCCCCTGCTGGGCCCTGGCTTCCTCCTACCCTTGGTCCATGTGCCACCTCTGTCCTGTTCAGTGAACATTGAATGATGGCACATAGAGTGGGGTCTGCTTGCTGGACGAGAGACCTTCCAAATGTCTTGCCCATTGTCATTCTCTGTGCCTGGAAGTCCTCGATCCTAGATTCAGTCTTTTGGTTTTTCATTCTCCCTGCTCCCCCTGGCAGTGCTGATTCTTGGTGTGGTAGGAGTCCTGGTGTGGAGGTCTGGGTTGGGGCCCTCTTCGCCCTCTTAGCAGCAGCACTTTCCTGTGGATGGACTCGAGTCCCAGGAACTGGGGGACTAGGCCAGTTATTGGAGGAGACACAGGCCAAGGCAGGGACATAGTCCACGACCCATAGCCACTCCTGGGTCTGAGTGTCAGGATAAGTTTGGTCACAGGAGGCAGGAGTCTGGCCTATAGCAGGCCCAGGGAGCTCAGGTCCCTTGTGAGGGAGGGGTTGGCCCTGACCTGGGGCAGGCAAGTGACTCTGGTGTTGCAGTGGGGGATAGAGCAGGAAGCGTCACATAGCTTCTGGGCCCTGAGGTGCATTTGGCTGGTGGCTGGCCTCTTCCTGTCTCCAAGGTCTTCAGGTTGGCTCTGTCAGGAGACAGGTGGGTGGCTGGGTTTGAAGAAATGGGTCCTCACACTGAGGGTGCCACCATCTCTGATTTAGATGGGATCCACACGCTCACCTGTGCTCTGATGCTGCTCAACACGGACCTGCACGGACATGTGAGTTGGGGAGGCAGGAAAGGGGCATGTGCTCGCACTGACCCACCCCTGCGCTGTCCTGGGGCTCACTCTTTCTCCCATCCCCCTTCCTGATCCCTGCTTGCTGGCCATGGTTCTTTAAGCAGACCTGGGAGTTGGACAACTTGGCTTCTAGGCTTGGCTCTGCCTTAGTTTATTCACCTGAGATCTGCCAGGATGCCTTGCCCCCAAGCAGAGAGTACAGCTGAGGCACAGGGAAATTGGGGTTTGCTAAATAAGACATGCCACCCCCAGCTGTGTCGACTCCAGGCATTGCTAAAGAGCTAGTGCTCTTCCTGCCCCTGTCTGGCATGTCCGGATGTGGCCCTGTTGAAGTGCCTCGCCCCAGGCAGCCCCCACCTGTCAAATGGTAGGTTGCCCTCAGGAGGCGGTCTCATCACCCTGACCTACCACCAGGCAATTAGTGAAGTAAAAGGTGGGTGCCCCAGGCTGTGAGGCTGTGCCATCACAGGCCTGGGCTCTCTGTGTTGCTTGTGGCTCAATAACTCCTTCTTCTCTCCTTCCTCTGCTCCGGGGACCCCCCCCTCTTTGGTCTCTCTTGCCCTCCTTCAGGTGGTAAGTGTAGCCGGTGGTGTGCATGCCCTGTGAGCCTAGACCTCGCATCTCCATGTTCCCCCTTCTGTGTCCCTCATCACCTCATCTGCCCCGTCATTGCTCATCCAGGGGTGGTCAGAGCCCCTGTGTTGGGTTGGGGATATTTCGTTGACACATGGGGACCACAGGCCAAGTCTGGTTCTGGGGTTAACCGGGAAAGTTCAGGGCACATAGGGTGGAAGAAAGAGCTAGGACAGACCCAGCTTCAGATCCTGCTCTTGCCTCCAAGTGGAGGCTCTGTGACGCTGGACAAGACATTGAACGTCAGATTCTGCATCTGTGAGGTGGGAATAATGATTTCCTGACAAGTGGCCTGGGGAGGATGGAGAGAATTAGTATGCACAACACCAAGCATCAGGGTTGGGTACCTAGTAAGGATTTAATTATGAATAACATCATTATGTAAGAATAACAATAGGACTCATTATTGATATTAAGATTTAAATGAGGGAGAGCCCCAAGGCCTAACCTGTAGATCCCTGGAGAGTTAAGAATGTGAAGACCATAGCCTAATGGCAACCTGAGAGGGCATGGGTACACTGGGGCACCTGACTAGGAAGGGTGCCGACCTTGGTGACCTCGGCTTAAGGAGTAGTCATGTGACAGTTTCCTTTATGTCTGCCTGGGCTGGCAGCCTGCTTGTGGAACAGGAGAGTAGATGTGCGCCTTCCCTGGGAATGTCTCCAGAACTAATACCCATTAACCGGCTAATGTTCCCCCAAGACTGCTCACTCTGTATGGAGAGCAGGTATTGCTACTGTACCTTAAAAGGAGCATTAAACACACCCCTCCTCTCCCGATTCCCACCCTTGGTTGGGCCTGAGGGCAATCTTAGGACCCAGTTACTGCTTTGCCAAGTCATGGATGCTCCGTGGTTAAGAACTGCAACAGCCACTTAGGTCAAGGGTACCCCTGAGCTTGGTGGGCTGTAGCTGCCCACCCCCCACATCAATGCCGGCAGCTGAGGAGGAACATCAGCACCTTCCCAGAGCAGAAGTGGGTGGGGCAGGATTGCGGTTTCTGGAGCCAACAGACATTGAGGATCCCGTCTTTCTCTCTTGAGGCAGTATTGCAAAAGGATCAGGAGAAAGCGTTCTGGGTGAGAGTCCCCAGTATTTCCCCACAGGACAGCTGTGTGGCCTGGGGCAAGTTACCTCGCTAAACCTCCCATTCACCTTCATAAAGTTCCTGTGAGGCTTAAGGAGACAGAACTTGTGAAGTACTCAGCTCCCCCTCGGGTTGCAGTTAGTGTGAGCTCTCTCCAAAGGCTCCCAATTGAAGCAGCTCCCCCTGCTTTGTGCTCCCCCCCATCCCCCACTCCTCTGCTCTCTGGAGACTGAGTGCTGGAGACTGAGTGCCGGCTGGATGTGGGGATCTCAGGAACGTGGGGCCTGCTAGAGCCCCAGACAACTTCTCTGGTCAGAGAAAGAGGCAGTAAAGGAGCTGGCAGAGGGGTAGGTGCATGTTCTTCAGGTGGACAGTTTTAGTAGCTATTTCATGTAGGCTTGAAGAGAAAGTCCATTCTGCAGTAGTTGGTTGAAACGTTCTGTATGCAGATAAGGTCAAGTCTTTTCACTGTGTTGTGCAAATCTTACATATCATTACTGATTTTTTTTTTTTATCGTGGTCAAATACACATAACATAACATCTTAATCGTTTTAAAGTGCACAATTCAGCGGAATTAAGTATATTCATATGGTGTGCTATCATCACCACTCCGTACTTCCAGAACTTTCTTGTCACCCCGAACTGGGGTTGTAATGTTACAGGGTTTCCTGTACCCATTAGCAGCCACTCTCCATTCTCTCCTCCCCCCAGCCCCTGGCAACCACTAATTTGCTTTCTGCATCTATGGATTTGCTTATTCTGTATATTTAATGTGAATTCAATCATAAAATATATGGCCTTTGTGTTTGGCTTCTTTCACTTAGCATATGTCTTCAAGGTTTGTCCATGTTACAGCATGTGTCAATATTTCATTCTTTTTTATGACCAGATAATATTCCATTTCACGGATGTCCCATGTTTTATGTATCCATTTATCTGTTGATGTATATTTGGGTTGTTTCCTCCTTCTGGGTAGTGATTATGATTTATGCTGCTGTGAACATTTGCGTCCAATCTTTTTTTTTGTTTGAACACCTGTTTTCAATTCCTAAGAGTAGACTAGGTATATCATATGCTAATTTGGTGCCTAACTTTTTGAGGAACTGTGGAAATGTTTTCCATAGTGGCTGAACTGTTTTAAATTCCCACTGCCAGTACATGAGGGTTTTAGTTTTTCCACATCCTCTTTAATGCTTCTTTCTTTTTTGATAGCCATTCTGGTGGATATGAAGTGCTGTCTGATTGTGGTTTTGGTCTACATTTTCCTGATGACTAATGATGTTGAGCATCTTTTCATGTTTTTTTGACCATTTGTATATCTTCTTTGGAGAAATGCCTATTTGAGTACTTTGCCCATATTTTGGATTAAAAAAATTTAACAATTGTAGTAAAAAATTTTTTTTTAATTGGGGTAAAAGATGTATAACACTAAAGTTACCATCTTATATAATGTAGGTCAGTAGTGTTAAGTCTGTTCACATTGTTGTGCAAGTAATCTCTGGAACTTTTTCATCTTCCCAAACTGAAATTCTACACATATTAAACAACTACTCCTCAACACCCCTCTCCACCTTGCCACTGACAACTACCTTTCTCCTTTATGTTTCTGTGAATTTGACTATTCCAGATTCCTCATACAAGTGGAATCATACAGAATTTATATTTTTGTGACTCATTTATGCCATGTAGCATAATGTCCTAATGGTTCATCCATGTTATAGCATGTGACAGAATTTTTAAGGCTAAGTAATATTCCATTGTATGTATGTATTCCATTTTGTTTATCCTTTCATCTGCTGATGGACACTTTGGATTGCTTTCACCTTTTGGTTTTTGTGAATAATACTGCTATGGATATATGGATGTGCAAATATTTCTTTGAGACCCTGCTTTAAATTCTGTTAGGTATATGTTCACTTTCTGAACAGCCATACTGTTTTCCATAGTGACTGAACCATTTTTTTACATTCCGACCAGCAGGGCACAAATTTTCTAATTTTACTACATCCTTGCCGACACATATTTTCTGTGTTTTGATAGTAGCCATCCTTTTTTTTAAATGTTTATTTATTTCTGAGAGAGAGAGAGAGAGAGAGCACAAGCAGAGAAGGGGCAGAGAGAGAGACACCCACACACAGAATCCAAAGCATGTTCCAGGCTCTGAGCTGTCAGCACAGAGCCCAACACAGGGCTCGAACCCATGAAATGTGAGATCATGACCTGAGCTGAAGTTGGATGCTTAACCGACTGAGCCATCCAGGCACCCCAATAATAGCCATCCTAATGACTGTGGAGTTGTATCATCTCATTGTGGTTTTGGTTTGCATTTCCCTAATGATTTGTGATGTTGAGCGTCTTTTCATATGCTTATTGATCATTTCTACATTTTCTTAGGAGAATCGTCCCTTAAAACCCTTTGCTCATTTTTAATTGCATAGTTTGTGCTTTTGTTGTTGAGTTTATATATTTTGGATACTGTACCCTTATCAGATATATGGTTAGAAAAAATTTTTCCCATTCTGTAAGTTGTCTTTTCTCTCTCTTGATATATCTTTTGGTGCACAAAAGGTTTTAAGTTTGAAGAAGTCCTATTTATTTATTTATTTATTTATTTATTATTTATTTTTGCTTGCTTGCTTGCTTGCTTGCTTGTGTTTTGGTGTCATCTAAGAAACCATTACCAAATCCAAGATTACAAAGATTTATCTCTATGTTTCCTTTTGAGAGTTTTATGGTGTTGGGTCTTATGTTTAGATCTTTGATCCATTCTGAGTTAATTTTTATATATGGAGTGAAGTAAGGGTTCAGTTTCATTCTTTTGCTCTGGGTATCCAGTTGTCCCAGCACCGTTTGTTACAGAGACTATTCTTTCCTCATTAGATGGTCTTGGCCATGTTAACTGACCGTAATATTACAATATGTAAGTGTATCAAAGTAACACACTGTATACCATAAATGGATGCAATGTTATATGTCAGATTTACTCAGTAAAAAACATTCAGATGTCTACAGAGGTATGGGTGTGTTTATGGGCTCTTAATTTAGTGCCATTGATCTATATGTCTATTCTTAGGTCAGTGCTCCACTATCTTGATTACCTTTGTCTGTAGTAAAAGTTTTCTTTTTTGACTTTGTTTTATTTTGAGAGAGAGCGAGCTAGAGAGAGGGAGCGAGCACAAGTGAGGGAGGGGTAGAGAGGGAGAGAGACAGGGAATCCCAATCCCAATCTGTGCTGACAGTGTGAAGTTTGAACCCAAGAACCATGAGATCATGACCTGAGCTGAAATCAAGAGTCAGATGCTTAATGGATTGAGTCAGCCTGTAGTAAGTTTTGATATCAGGAAGTATGAGTCTTCCAACTTTGTTCTTTTCCAAGTTTGGGCTATTGGGAGCCCTTACAGTTCCATATGAATTTGAATATAAAGTTTTACATTTCTGCAAAAAAGGCCATTGGGATTTTGATAGGGATTGCATTGAATCTATAGATCAATTTGGGAGTATTACCATTGTAGCTATATTAAGTCTTCCAATCCCTGAACACTAGATGTCATTCTATTTATTTAGGTCTTTAATTTCTTTTGTCAATCTTTTGTAGTTTTCAGTATACAAATCTTTTACCTCCTTGGTTACATTTATTTCTAAGTATTCTTTTTAATATTATTGTAAATGAAATTGTTTTCTTAATTTCATTTTATGATCATTCTTTACTAACATAGAAATATAATTGATTTTTGTGTGCTCTTATGTTCTGCAACTTTCCAGAATGTGTTTATTTTTTGGTATATTCTTTAGGATTTTCTATATACAAGATCATGTCATTTGTGAATAGATAGAGTTTTCCTTCTTCCTTTCTAATTTGGATGCCTTTTACTTCTTTTGCTTGCCTAATTGCTCTGGCTGGAACTTCCAGGACAATGTTGAATAGAAATGGAGAAAGTGGGCATTCTTGCCTTTTCCTGATCTTAGGGGAAAAGCTTTTAGTCTTGTACCATTGAGTATGATGTTAGCTGTGAGTTTTTCATAAATGCTTTTTAGTATTCTGAGGAAGTTCTATTCCTAGTTTGTTGGGTGTTTTTTTTTTTTTTTTAAGTGAAAGAAGGGTTGAATTTTGTGAAATGCTTTTTCTGCATCAGTTGAGAGGATCATGTGGTTCCCCCCTGCCTTCATTCTATTAATGTGGTGTATTACATTGCTAGATTTCTGTGTGTTGAGCCACCTTGCATTACTGGGATACATTCCATTTGGTCATGCTATATAATCCTTTCAAAATGCTACTGGATTCTGTTTGCTAGTATTTTGTTGAGGGTTTTGCATTTATATTCCTAAGGGATATTGTTACGTAGTTTTCTTGTGATGTCTTTTTCTGGTTTTGGTATAAGGTAATGTTGGCCTTATAGAATGAGTTAGGGAGTTTTCCCGCTTCAATTTTTTGGAAGAGTTTGAGAAGTATTGGTGTTAATTTTTCTCTAAATGTTTGGTAAAGTTTACTGAAGCCATCTGGTTCTGGACTTTTCTTTTGTGAGCTTTTTAATCATTGATTCAATCTTTTTATTTCTTATAGATCTATTCAAATTTCCTATTTCTGCTTGAGCATTTTTGATAGTTTGTGTGTTTCTAGGAGTTTGTCCATTTTATCTCATTGTTGTTAATGAATTGTTTAGTATTCTTGTTCTTCCTGTTACTGAGAGAACAGTGTTAAAATTCCCAACCAAGATTGTGAATGTGTCATTCTCTTTTTTTGGTTCTCTAAATTTTTGTCTTTTATTTTTTGAGACTATATTATTAGGTGCATACACATTTAGAATGCTTATATCATCTGACAGATTGGCCCCTTTATCACTATGAAAATGTCTCTTTTTATCTCTAGCAAGTTTTCTTGTCTTCAAGTCTATTTTGTCAGGTATTAGTGTGGTTATACTGGAGTTCTTTTGTTAGTGTCTGCATGTACAGTATATGTTTTTCCATCCTTTGTTTCTAAGATTTCTGTCCCCTTTATTTAAGAGGTCTTCTTGTATGATATACTTAAAAACAAGTCTGATAGTCTTTGCCTCTTAATTTGACCATTTAATGAATTACTAATATAATTAAATTTAAACATACCAGGATATGATTTGTTTTCTCTGACTTACCTTTTCTATGTTCCTTTCCCCTCCTTTTTTTTTTTTTTTTTTTGCCTACTTTTGGATTATTAAAGTATTTTTTAGAATTTCCTTTTATCCCAGGGGCGCTTGGGTGGCTCAGTCAGTTAAGCGTCTGACTCTTGATTTCGGCTCAGGTCATGATCTCACAGTTCATGAGATCTAGCCCTGGGTCGGGCTCTGCACTGACTGTGAGGAACCTGCTTGGGATTATTTCTCTCCCTTTCTTTCTGTCCTTCCCCTGCTCACACTCATGCTCTCTCTCTCTCTTTCTCAAATATTAAACTTAAAAAAAAAAAAAAAGAATTCCCTTTTATCCCATTAACCTGTTAAGTTGTTCATTCTTTCAGAATTCTTTTCTTGGTTTGCAATGTGCATCCTAACTTATTAATGTACTTTTGCCACTTCCTGAGGGATGAAATAACCTTAAAACACTTTAACTTCATTTCTCCATTTATTGCCCTCTCAACTTATGTATCACCATTATCATCTTTTAAACTATTATATTTCTCTCTATACTTTGTTCCCCAGAAAGCTCTCTTATTGTTGTTTTATACAATCAGTATTCATTTAGATGTAGCCACCTTTTTGCTGCTCTTCATTCCTTTCTACTTTTTCATGCTTCCATCTGGGATAATTTTCCTCTTGTTGGAAGAAGTCCCTTTAGTGTTTCCTTTCTTTTTTTTTTTTTAATGTTTATTTATTTTTGAGGCAGAGAGAGACAGAGTATGAGCAGAGGAGGGGCAGAGAGAGAGGGAGACACAGAATCTGAAGCAGGCTCCATGCTCTGAGCTGTCAGCACAGAGCCCGATGCGGGGCTTGAACTCACGAGCTGTGAGATCATGACCTGAGCTGAAGTCGGCTGCTCAACCGACTGAGCCACCCAGGCGCTCCTAGTGTTTCCTTTCTTAATTTTATCTTTTTTTGTTGTTGAAATATGACTGGGGTGTTGCCCAGGGCCCCTTGTCCTTGCTGGGCCCTGCACTCCAGTTTTTGTGCTCCACTCCTCCTGACCTCGCGGTTGTTCGGCCTTTTGGTCACTGCTTGTGAGTTGGCAAATGCTTCAAGGAGGAAACCTTCTCCTTATTGGGCTCACGTCTCCATGCTTCCTTTCTTTGTAGGATCTTTACCCTTGAAGTCCTCACTGCTCTGTATTTCTCCAATGCCTTCCCGCAGATGTTTTATTAATATCTTGACCAGCAATTGTTTCTGTTAGGAAGGTTCATTTGCAACAAGATAGCCTGTCATTTCTAGGATTAAAAATCTTGCCTGGTTATTTTTTGATTTTGAACTCCTGACTGGTGGCTGGGGGATGTTCAGTGTGTGGAACTCAGACATTATTGCCTCATATTCCTGTTATGAATGCGGACATAAATGGCTATTATGCATGTACATATATGTCCATGTAAAATGTACACATAAACATAGGAAACATACCTTATTGAGGCACATACAGGATCTTGTCTCCTTAACCCTTTGTAAAGGTATAGAAAATTCTTGCTTGTCAGCTACTTACAAAGCCTTATGTTCCCTTATATTCTTGTTTTCTGAATTATTTTCTGTGGTATGTGAACGTCCCACATGATATTAATAGATTCTCTTTGTTAAGGTGGGGCTAAGGTCAATGGATATGGGAAGCTGTACATGGAATCCTCTCTTTGGAGACTCCCAACACACAAAAGCACATTAAGCACTCTGAATCATGCACATAAACTTATTTGATTATGAAGTCTTTTTTGGGGGAATCCCTATTCCCATCTGTAGGTAAGTCTTGGGAAATATTGTCTTAAAGCAAACCGAAATCCACAAAATCCTACACCAATAGGTATCTGGTGTTCAAGGGTCTTCGTCTTTACAAAGATGAAGTGCCACCCAGTGTGTCCTCAAACATGGATATTGCAAGAAGAGTCTGAAAGTATGTACATCAGCTGTTGGGTTTGGAGGACTGGAGCCCCTCTGCTATTCAGTGGTTTAAAAAAGGCAGAACTTGGGGGTGCAGTCATTCTCAGCTCTTTGTCTGTTTGTGCCTCCTGGAGTGAGACCATCTGCTTGGGTTCCCTTGGCCCCAGCCCAGCCCAGCTCAGCATGGGGTACCCATGTGTGTTGATGGAAATTGATTTTTGATTCTCTTAAGACCAACCTCTCCCTCACTTCACCTACCTCTTGGAGGTCTTGCCGCCCCTCTGTACAGGTGAGAGGGTGAGACAGTTGTGACGGAATACACAGAGCTTCTGCTCAGCAGCCAAGAGGCCTGGGTTCAAGTCCTGGTGCTGTGTGACCTTGGGAGAGTTAACCATGGAGTAGCGGGTGAGAGCATGGGCTTTGGTGTCAGACACACTCAGCCCTTCCACTTCCTTGCTGTGTGATCATGGGCACGTCACTTCACCTTCCTGTACCTCAGTTTCCTTAACTGTCAAATGGGGATGATGATAATACTCACCTCGCCTTTTCCTTGTTGTGAGAGTGAAATAAAATAATGCATGTCAAGTACAATCCCTGGAACACACTAGGCACCTGGCAGATATCAACTATTATATAATTTAGTCCAACCTGACTCCATCTGGGCGAGAGGAGAACTCCAACTTTTCATGATGCTTGAGGGTGAGATAGAATCTGGAAAGTGAAAAAGAGTTTTGTAAACCCTTGGAGACAAAGGGAAATCGAGGCAGTATTTTTCATTACTGCCCTTGATGCTGCCTCCACCCTTCTGGCTGGGCAGGGCAGGGTGTGGGGATCGCATGAGCCTCATCCCTACTCTCAGCTAGAACCATTTCTCCATTACAGAACATTGGCAAGAAGATGTCCTGTCAGCAATTCATTGCCAACTTGGACCAGCTGAATGATGGCCAAGACTTTGCCAAAGACCTGCTTAAGGTAAAATCTGTTAAGGGTTCCCATGCTCACAAGTGGGTGGGGAATAGGTGGGGAGGAGAGAGATCTCTGCTCCACTAAATCTTGACAGTCTAGAATTTTTCTTTCTTTTTTTTTTTTTTAAAGTTTATTTATTTATTTATTTTGGGAGAGAGATTATGCAGGCTGGTGCATGAACAGGGGAAGGGCAGAGAGAGAGCGGGAGAGAGAATCCCAAGCAGGCTCTGTGTCATTAGTGCAGAACCTGATGTGGGGCTTGATCTCACAAATGGTGAGATTATGACCTGAGCCAAAATCAAGAGTTGGATGTTTAACTGACTGAGCCACCCAGCTGCCCCTAGATTTTTCAAAAATGTTTATTTATTTATTTAGTGTATGAGAGAGAGATAGAGAGCAGGGGAGGGGCAAAGAGAGGGAAACAGAGAATCCCAAGCAGACCCTACACCATGAGTGCAGAGTCGGATGGAAGGCTTGAACTCATGAACTATGAGATGATGACCTGAGCTAACATCACGAGTTGGACACTTCACCAACCCTGCCACCCAGGCGCTCCTAGATTTTTTTAAAGTAATCTTTACAACCCAACATGGGGCTCGAACTCGTGACCCAGAGATCAGGAGTTACATGCTCTACTGACTGAGCCATCCAGGTACCCACCTGACAGTCTAGATTTTTAATACTGGGGTCAGGGCCACCATGACTTTGGGACAGAGTTAGTGAACATCCAGTTCAACATTTGACTGTTACGTGTTCCCTGAGTTAGGCAGAGGGATAGGCTTTATGAGACTTGTTTGTGGCACTCCATTATCATTATTGCTGTTATGGCAATCCTCAAACCTTCCACCAATTGTTACAGCTGCCATGGCCACGACCACCACCTTGATCACCGCTGCCACCTCCACCACAACTATTAATGTCATCACCACAGTGAAAAACCCACCCATTTTTTCAACATCACCAGGAATTAAGGGATTCTAGTTTTCTTGTGAGGTTAGAGCCCAGGGCAGAACTCAACAAGCCTTTCAAGCCTGGTCAGTTCTCTGCCTTGGGGGAAAGAGGAGCCAGTTTATGGGGGTGGGGTAAGTGATGAGTTCAGTTTTAGACAGTGGGTTTGAAGGATATGGTGATGCCAGGTAGGTAGTTGGATAATGAGTCTGGAGGTCAAAAAATAGAACATTGTCTCCATCACTCTTCTTACCATAATTATTTTTTTTCACCATCAAGGAGTGCTTGTTAAGAAGTATATGTGAGGGTCACCTGTCAGCATCTGTTGTGCTAACCGCTCAGAGCCTTCAGCCTGCTTCAGATTCTGTGTCTCTCTCTTTCTCTGCCCCTCCCCTGCTTGTGCTCTGTCTCTCAAAAATAAATAAACATGAAAAAGAAAAAAAAAAGAATGTATTTGTGAGATCAAATGACCCCATCTCCCCACCCACGCCATCTACCCAACCTCCCATGCAGCCGTCCTTTCATCCATTCACCTACCCAGAAGCTCATTTACCTGCCCCTATGCCCACCCATCATCCACACATACACCTTCTACACCCATGAACACTCACTCACCCACTCGTTTCCCCACCCATCCACCTACCCACCAACCTGTCTGCCCAACTCATCATCAGATCTATTCACCCATGCATCTGAACAATCATCTCCCCACCCACCCCACATTCATTCACCCATCCAACAAACAACTGTGAATCAAACACCCATTTTGCCCCACTGGCTGAAATGATACTTCACTACATCCACATTACTAGAGATTCAGATTTCTTTGACTTTTCATCTGAAGTCATCTCTTTTTCTTTTTCCCTGTTGTAGACCCTTTACAACTCCATCAAGAATGAAAAGCTGGAATGGGCCATGTGAGTAGTGCCCATGGGCACAGGTATGGGGAAAGTGAGTCACTGGGAAGGAAAAAAAGGGAGTGGCTGAGGGTGCAGGGAAGTCACTTCTGTCACTCTCCATGGTGCTGATATCTCCCAGCCCAGGACTCTGGTGACCCCTGTCCAGCAGGTCAGCACCACACGTTGAGTTCCCCTTTGGGTACATTTTTTATCTTGATAAAAAGTGTGAAGTGTTTACACTGGTATGGAATAGATTAAACTGTGACTTGAGTTTCATGATGGCCACAACTTGTTTTCTATACTGCAATATTGCCACTATTCCCAATGATGATAGTTTCCTTCTTGGGAGGTAAGCAGGCAGGAAGCATGAGACCCCAGTGTAACTGCTCTTGGTAGCGGGGAGGGGCAACTGTCGCCATAACTTGTTCCTCTGCAAAGGCAGTGAGACCTGGAGGTGCCCAGCCATCTGGAAAGAGTTGTGGTGATCTTGCTGGGTGGGGAGACTGAGAGGCTCCTGGGGAAAGCGGCTGCCCCACCCTCCTGTGCTCCCCAGGGCACCTTGGTCTTTGGGTACATGTAGAGATCCCAGGTAGGAATTGTGAGGAATTCCAACAACACTGGGAAGATCTGGCATTTTTCTACCAGGGCTCTAATGGGGATCCTAGACTTTAGGGGCCTCATCTCCTGGCCCACCTTTCCCCAACATGTTTGTGGGGCTTGGTCAGCAGCTTCAGGCTGGCCATGGGTCACTGCTCCCTGGGGCTGGGCTTTCAGGGTTGGATGGAAGAGAAGAAATAAGGAATAAAACCAGTAAGGTCTCCAACTTTGTGGTCAAAGAGTGCTTGGAGGATTGGAGCTTGAAGGCCAAAAATCAAAGCTCAGAGGACAGGGGTCAGAAACAAAGACTAAGGAGAGGGGTCAAATATATGGATCTGTGATCTGGAATTGGAACCTCTTTACCTCTTCTCTTCACCTCTGACTGCTTCCCAGAGGAGTGGTTGGTGAAGAGGGAGCATGTCCGTGTGGGGCTTAGGCCTTCATGGAGGTGGTGTTCAGGCCTCCTATTTTCCTAGTGATGAAGATGAACTGAGGAAATCACTGTCTGAGCTGGTGGATGACAAGTTTGGGACAGGCACCAAGAAGGTGACACGGATCCTGGATGGTGGCAACCCCTTCCTGGATGTTCCGCAGGCTCTCAGTGCTACCACCTACAAGCATGGTGTGCTGACTCGGAAGACTCACGCCGACATGGATGGCAAGAGGAGTGGGTGTCAGGCAGGGGAAGGGCCATGGGGAGGGATGCCAGTCTGGGGGGAGGGTCTGGCCCCATGGCTGCTCGTCTGGGGTTGCACACCTAGGTAGACTGTAAGGGGATGTGGGGGAGGAGATAACTAGGGTGGGTGGTTGTGGCCGCACTACCCTTACCCCCATCCCTAGCACCCCGTGGGAGGCGTGGCTGGAAGAAATTCTACGCGGTGCTCAAAGGGACCATCCTGTACCTGCAGAAGGTGAGAGACTGCCCCCAGAGTCCTTACCCAAAAAAGGCCAGCGCAGTCTTCCAACCGGCCCCTGCCTTGTGGTGCTCAGAGGGTCCCTGGCAGGACATGGGGCTTAGGCAGATGCTGGGTCTTCCCCTCATTAAAACCTGACTCAAGCTCAGTCAGAACCTTGGGTTTTCAGGGAAGGGCCTTTTAAGTGCCCAGGAGTCAGAGGATACCCAGTGGAAGTTCTCTTTGGCCTTGGGACAAACCAGGGTGTGAAGAGGAGAGGCTGGAGTGCTTTGTTGGGGAGGGCATGGCACCAGAGTGGCAAGAGCTGAATGAAGAATGGAAGGAGAGCAAAAGGGGGGGATGGCGAGGGTCGAGGAAGTGTGGGCTGGCAAACCAGAGCCTGGTGATGACAGAGGCTTGCCCGCCCCCACCCCATCTGTCCAGGATGAGTACAGGCCTGACAAAGCTCTGTCTGAGGGTGACCTGAAGAATGCCATTCGTGTGCACCATGCTCTGGCCACCAGGGCCTCCGACTACAGCAAGAAGTCCAATGTGCTCAAGCTGAAGACAGCTGACTGGAGGGTCTTCCTCTTCCAGGCACCGTAAGTAGGAGTGGGAGCCCCCCTCACTCCTACCCTGGCCTCAGGGCCTGCAGCATCGAGCCCACCCTGCACCCCTCTCCTCATCCATCTCAGGCGGGGTGCCCTGCACGTCATCCACACGACTGACAGCTGGGGTCGCCCAAAGTAGAGGTTCTCAAGTGTGGTCCTCAGCATCTCCTGGAAATGTGTTAGAAATGCAATTTCTTTGGCCCCACCTTAGACCTACTGAATCAGAAACTCTGGGGCTGGGCCAGCAGTTGTGTTCTAACCAGGCTTTCAGGTGATTCAGTTGCACGCTGAAGTCCCTACGTCCAAGGCAGATGGAGTCTTAATGAATCATCCTTTACTGTAAATCAGGGTGGGGAAATGGATGGGAAAGACTTGTCCTGTAGTTTCCCTGGAAGACCTCTGTACACTCCCCTTCATCCTGTCCTGTGACTTGAGATTGGAGTTTCATGTGTCACATGAGCTTAAAAGGAGGGAGGCTGGTAGGTGACCTCTCAAGATGGGAGTGTGTATGCTGGACGAGGTAGTGGGGAAGGGACAGGAAACCCGAGTGGGGACACTGCTTGTCCAGTTATCTCCAGGTTCGAGTCATCCAGGGATCACCTGCTGACTCTAAGTCCTCTCACTCCGGGGCCATTAGCTCTGGACCTGGACAGCTTGATTTTCATGTGAAAATCCAGGTCTTGCCTAGCCGCTGGGAGTGAGAGGAGCTCTGTACATAGACTTGACCAGGCCCATCCAACCCCCATCCTGCCATCCTCCCTCACTCCTTTGTCCCCCTTTTGTGAAGGGATTGATGGCCTCCCTATGCCAGGCTAGTGCTGGGGCCTGGGGCCTGGGTAGGGGACAGGGGGTCCTACTGTGAGAAGCTGGTGCCATCTCCCCTCCCATCCTGTCCTCAGGAGCAAGGAAGAAATGCTGTCCTGGATCCTTAGGATCAACCTGGTGGCTGCCATCTTCTCAGCCCCGTCCTTCCCCGCGGCTGTCAGCTCCATGAAGAAGTTCTGTCGGCCCCTGCTGCCCTCCTGCACCACTCGCCTCTGCCAGGTACAAGCTCCCGGGACCCCAACGCCACCTCCTCAGGCTGTGTCCAGCCAGGCCCCCTGTTCAGCAGCCTCCACCTCAGCTCCTAGATGGTGCCTGATCTTGGGCTAAGAGACAAAGTGAAGAGGCAGATATTCTCCTCCATCCCCATTGCGCCCCACCCCCATTTACAGATGGGATGACTGAGGCCATACACCACACGGAGGCTTACATTCTTCTCTGCCAATGGGGGTGTATCCTGTGGATGTCATTGTGAGTCTGTGGGCATCGTGCGTGTCTGAGCATGAATGCAAGAGAATGTGTGTGCCACAGGGAGCTGGGGACAGGTGAGACTCGGCTGGCTCTTTTGCTGTCCTGATCTACCCTTAAATATTATATTTGTAATCCTAAAAAAAACCCCAAAAACTACATGACTTTTTCAGGGGTAGTTTGGAGAGGAGAGGATAAATGGTAGAACGCTACTTGGGAGGTGGAGGGCAGGAGGGGCTCCATGCCGCCTGTCTTTGTCAGGGCCCCCTTCTGTACTGGGCCCTTGCCTTGGATCTCTCCATTGAGCTACCAGAGCCCCTGTGCACGCACATGCAACGCACACACACATGCAAACCCCACGCAGGCATACACCATACAGGTACACACACACGTGCTCTCTCCCCGCACCTCCACTGCACACACGTGCGCATACATACGCACACAGGCGCAGCCCACTGCTCACACAGCATGAAGTGGTCTGGCCGTACTTCGGTGGGTGGCATGTACGTGTGCACCTGTCTGTGAGGAACAGTGTCTCTGCCTGTCTTTGGGTATGATCCTGGGTCTGTAACCATGGAGTCTGTCTGGGGGAGAATGCGAGACAATGTGTGCATCCTGTGGAGCCAGGGGTAGCAGAGGCCAGGCTGTCCCTTGGTCCATTGTATTTGTGTGTGCCCATGAGAGTCCCTGTGAACCGGGGTGGGGGCAGACTGCATCTGGAGTGCTGGTGTGCCTGTGTCAGCGTCTACACACACGTTCCAGTGTGCGGGCCTCTCATCTCCTTAGCCTGCTGCAGATTTATCCAGGAGAGTTGATGCTGATGAAAGCAAGGAGCGGGGAGCGGGAGAGTGGAGGGCCACTCCCTCAGGTCCTCCACATACTTGATGTCCCCGGCCCGGCCTCAGTTTCCCTTTGGTGAAGCAGATCCAGCAGGCCGGGATTAGACCCACCCCTGTGCCGTCCTGAGAGTGGGCCCTCACAGTCCAGGCCATGTCTTTACAGGAGGAGCAGCTGCGTTCTCATGAGAATAAGTTGAGGCAGGTGACTGCAGAGCTGGCTGAGCACAGGTGTCACCCTGTCGAGAGGGGCGTCAAGTCCAAGGAGGCCGAGGAGAATCGGCTGAAGGAGCACTATCTCACTTTTGAGGTGGGTTCTCCGTGGGGCCGATTGCGAAGCTCAGGGCTGGGGCAGGAGGAGGAAGCCAGCTCTTCTCCTGTCGCCAACATCATTCTATAGCCAGGGACTCCTGGTTTGGGCGCTCCCCACATTGGGGGTTCCCCTGAGGTGCTCTTGAGCCATGCATGGCCTCCTGTGGGCCGGTCTCTGCACAGTCCAGCTGCCAATTGTTAATCAAGCACTGTGCCCTCACCTGTGTTTCTCAAAGAGCACCAGGCAGGTACCACCCTTCTCTAAGACCCTCTTCACCTCCATGCCCCCCATGACCCAGCCGCCCACTCCGGAAGCTGTTACAACAAAACCACAGACCGCTTGAGCCTGTCTGCATGGCCTGCTCCCCCTTTTGTGTCATTTTCCTTTTTTGCACATGTTTATCAAGCACAGCACCTAAGTTCTCCCTTCTTCCATCTTGCCTTTCCCTGCCCCCTCCTGCCCCCTGATGCTCTGCAAACGGGGCTGATGGAGCACCACTCTCACTGGGTCAAGCAGAGGGGGGCAGCTTGCGGGAGGGAGGTGGGAACACTTGTCCCTTTTGGACAGCCTTTCTGTTGACCTGCTTGCAGGAGTGGACGATATAGAGGCTCAGACAGCCTCTGGAGCAGGAAGGGCAGGAAGTAACCAATCTCAATCTCTAGATTTCCACATTGATTTTCTGTTGAGGTATGAGGAAAAGGGAGTTCCCACAAGAGATCCTGACCTTTAAAAAAACATAAAGCTGTTCAGCTTTTGAAATCTTCTCAGACCCACTCTCTCTGCAGCGTGAACATAGGGATGGCAAAAGCTACAGTGGACTGATCTCTCGCTAATCGCCAGGCAGCTGCGATTCCCTTCACTTCCCTTGTACTGATTGATTTCATCCTCATGTCAACTCTGTGAAATGAGGTCTGTTATTATTCCCATTTTACAGATGGGAAAATTGAGGCTTAGAGAGAGCAGATCACTTGCCTGAGGTGACAGTTAAGAAGTGCTGGAGCCTGAATCCTAACCGAGGCAGTCAGTCGGATTGGAATTTCAGCACCCCTGTCTTTCTCACTTCCCGCTGGCTTAACTGGGGGAGGGGGATGGGTCCTGGAGGTGAAGCCCAGCAATGAAGGGTCTTTCTGTTCATGTCGCAGAGCTGTGTGAGAACAGTGTCTCCTCACCTGTAGTCCCTGCTTCTTCTAGGATCTCGGCCTCCCCTGACTGTGGTGAGGGCTGGAAGCTCAGAGTCAGGCCCTCAGACACTGCCAAATCTCCCCTTCTAAATGTTTACCAATTTATAACACTTTAAATAGCTTATGAATGTACTACTCTGTCCATGCCCTCACCAACACTGGACACTACTGAATGTTTCAATCATCACTAATCTGAGAGGTTTAACAAGGGGTATCTTATATTAATTTGGATTAAAAATGTTTTAATTGTGGCAAATACATATAACATCAGATTTATCGTCTTAACCATTTTTAAGTATGTAGTTCAGTAGTATTGAGTCTACTCACATTGTTATGCAAGTAATCTCCAGAACTTTTTCATCTTCCTAAACTGAAATTCTACACCCATTAAACAGCAACTCCCCAGCCCCTCCCTCTGCACTCTGCCTCCCACCCCCAGCAACCGCTGTGCTACCTTCGTCTCTCTGAGTTTGACTCGGTACTTCGTATGAGTGGAATCCTCCAGGATTTGTGGTCTTGTGACTGGCTTGTCCTCAAGTTAATCCACGTTGTGGCCTGTGTCAGAATTTCCTTCCTTTTTAGGCTGAATAATATTCCATTGTATATAGATACCACTTCTTATCTTTTCATATACTGCTTGACATTTGGGTTGCTTTCATCTCTCGGCTCTTATAAATAGTGTTGCTATGGGTGTGCAAATATTTCTGAGATCCTGCCTTAAGTTTTTTTGGGTATATGCCCCAAAATGGTATTGCTGAGTCACAAGATAATGTTATTTTTCACTTTATTTTTTTAAGTTTATTTATTTATTTTGAGAGAGAGGGGTGGGGAAGGGCAGAGAGAGACGGAGAGAGAGAATCCCAAGCACGCTCCGCACTGTCAGCGTGGAGCCCGACGCGAGGCTCGAACTCAGAAACTGTGAGCTCATGACCTGAGCTGATATCAAGAGGTAGATGCTTAACCCACTGAACCATCTCGGTGCTCCTGTTATTTTTCACTTTCTGAAGAAAAGCCATACTGTTTTCTACAGCAGTGTGCCATTCCAGTGTTCCCTACATCCTCACCAACACTTAGTTGCTGAGTTTTCTTTCATAGTAGTTGTCCTAATAGGTGTGAGGTGATATCTCATTGTGATTTTGATCCACATTTCCCCGATGATAATGATGTTGAGCATCTGTTCATGTGCTTATTGGCCATTTGTATGCCTTCTTTGGAGAAATGTCTAGTCAAGACATTTGCCATGTTTTTAATTAAAAATTTTTAATGTTTGTTTATTTTTGAGAGACAGAGTGCAAGCAGGAGAGGGGCATAGAGAGAAGGAGACACAGAATCTGAAGCAGGCTCCAGGCTCTGAGCTGTCAGCACAGAGCCCGACGCGGGGCTCGAACTCACAAACTGTTAGATCGTGACCTGAGTAGAAGTCGGACACTTAACCGACTGAGCCACCCAGGGGCTCCAACGTTTGCCATTTTTTAATTGAGTTGTTTGTGTTTTTGTTGTTGAATTACAGGAGTTTTGTAATATATCTCATAGATTTCTGGATACTAGACCCTTATTACATACATGATTTGCAAATATTTTTTTCCATTCTGTGGATTGCCTTTTCACTGTGTTGTTCATGTCCTTTGATACATATGAGTTTTAAATTTCATAACCCCATTTGTCTCTTTTTAGTTTTGTTGTCAGTGCTTTTGGTGTCCTAGTCAAGAAATCACAGCTAATTAACTTGAAAATTTAAAATTGTGAGTGACATTTCTGTGCATGCCCCTTGCCTATTTTTTTTATTGGGTTGTTGATCTCCTTTTTTATTGATTTGTGAGAGCTCTCTGAATATTAAGGAAATTAGTCTTTTGTCACATAAAGTACACATACTTTTTTCGTGTTTTGTTGTTTGTCCTTTGACTTTGTTTTTGGCCTTTCTCTGCCCTTTTTCCAGAAAAGCCGTTATGAGACCTATATCCACCTCTTGGCTGTGAAAATCAAAGTGGGCTCAGATGACCTGGAGCGGATTGAGGCCCGGCTGGCCACCTTGGAAGGGGATGACCCTTCACTCCGCAAGACGCACTCAAGCCCGGCCCTCAGTCAGGGCCACGGGACTGTGACTGGCAGCAAAGCCATGAAGGATACCGCTGGGCCTGATACTTAGCTGGCATGGATGGGCAAGCCCCAGAGGCAGGCAAATGTCCCCAGAAGGGTCAGTGAGCACAATTCCAGCTGGGGGCCGCTTGCACCAGCTCCAGGCAGTCGACAGGCAGCCAGAGGGGTGCAGAGAGCCCTGTGGGCCAAGGAGATGGAGATGCTTACTCATGGCGTTGATCTTGCATCTTGGGGTTTTTCCGGGCCTCAGACCTTCTCCCCAGCCCTCATATTCCTCTCCACCATGGAGCCTCATTTTGTAGGCCAGTTGTATGCATGTTCTAGACACCATCTCACTGGGAAAGGAGGACTGGCCGCTGGCTTCCCAGGCCCTCCCCTCCTCACAAGTTCCTCCCCTCATCTCCCTTATTTCCAAGGGCAGGACTTGACTCCAGGTCTCAGCTTGGATCCTCGGCTGTTCCCCTCCTCCTTCTTCAGACTTGACCAGCAGCGGGTCTGCAGACCACCAGCACCATCCTCTCCTCCCTCCACCTTGTACCTTTTGGAACCATGCCCTGTTCTCCTGTCTCCCTTTGCAATAATCCAGGACCCGGGCCTGTTCCCTCGATGCCAAGTCGTCTCCACTTGTGTGTGCATCCACCTCACCTTCCATTTATGGAGGCCACTACTGCTTTCTTTTATATGGACAAAAATATATATATATATAAGAATTATATATATATATATATATATATATATATATATATATATATATATATGGAATCCCTTTAAAGATGATTTTGGAACTGATATCAGGATGAAATATGATGAAGGAAAAGCCTATTTCAGCACTCTACCTGTTAGCAAGGAGGGCTGCTGGGCTGCTATCTAGTCCCTTGGTGGCCCTGACACTCTGGGAGGGAAGGTGGAGGCGGCGCTGAACCCCTCTCACTGCTTTTCCCCTCTTCCGGCTGACCTGTGACTTACTCTGCTCTTACAGTTGATGCTTTGGAATAAGTAGACAGTGTGTGTATATATGCCACCCCATCTGTCCCACAGGCATTGCAGGGTGTGAGTGGGATGGACCATGGCCCTGTTTATATTTTGGTCTTTATGTTGGTGCTGCCAGGTCTCTGAGCTACAGAGGTGGCCTCTTGTACAGATCTACTGCTACAGGAATAAAAGACACTCTGCCTTGCCAACAGCCACTTGTCAACAAGCCCAAAGATGTTTGTCGGGGTGGGGGGAGACGTTATGGAAGCCAGTAATTTCTGGTCTTGAAAAAAAAAGGGAATAAGAAGTGGCTGATTGTTCTTTAAGTTGATACTTCTTTCACTCTTCTAGTGACTCACAAAGGCTAGCTAAGGACATGCTTGGGAAGGGTAGACAAATCTGCCCTGCGATGATCACAGACTAGCATCCTGTAAACCCTGCATTCCTCAGACTGACAAGTGGTGGGGGTGATGGGACCCTCAGTGTAGCTATGATGAGCAAATCCTTTATATTTTTAAAATAGATTAGTCTGGGCAGCACTCTGACCTCAGTGGTAACATACTTAGTTAGTTGCAAGGTTGGCTTATCTATTAAGTACCTAACATTTACAAGCACGCTCCCATTTGATGCAAGGGACGTAGAAGTCTGTGAAAATAGGTAGTGATTTAAATCCAGGTTATTTAATTTGGATCAGCTGAAGTGTATTTTATAGCCAAACCATCTGGCCCCTTCATTTTGCTGAGGGGAAGTAAATGTTCATTTAAATGAAATCGAAAGAGCAATGTAATGTAAAAGAGCTCTCTGTACTATCTCCAGGCTGGCTCAAAGGTCTCTGATTTTTGGGGTCAGTTTCCCACCCTCCACCTCACGAGGGCGGGTGAATGAAAGCAGAGGAGCGGGCTTCTGTCTGCTGCAGACAGATCTGCTTCCCTGAGCACTAGTGATGTCTCCCATCAGTAAAAAAATCTTTAGTTCACTTTCTTAATTGTATAATTATTTATTGTAAATTATATACATGTACTACTGTACTAAAATATTATGTACATTATAAAACATACACAAAAATAGAAATTTAAAAAGATGAGATGAAAATAAATCTAAATCAGAGTTCTAATATTTTTTTCCTGCATTCTAACGGACCATCACATTCCCCCACAACCTCTGCCCCTAATATGCCCATTTTCCAGGACTGTCCAAATCCAGAGGATGGAGGACCACAGGCAAGATGCAGTAAGTGGTTTGCGCCACCGGGTGGTCCCTGCAGACTCAGGGACTTCTGGGGACTGACCCTGGATCACAGCGTTTCTTTGAGCCTTCATTTTCTCATTCAGTGAAGGTCAACAGTGCCGCACACTGTGCTAGGTGCTGAGGATACTGTGGTGAGAAGAGGACCGAGCAGCTCTCTGTCCACCTGGGGCTCACAGTCTAGTGGGGAGGGGGACAGGACGTCACCATTACCATTTGGGAGCCTGGGAACGCTGGGGAGAAAACAAAAACTGACCTGGCAGAGAGAAGAAGAAAGATTGGAGGAGTGGGGAAGACCACCAACTCAGGAAGTCTCCAGAATGTCCTAAGTGCTTGTGGGGGACAGGGTGGTAGTAGGGAAGCTGCTTGACAGGGCTATACCTCTTCCTGATGGGCCACTAAAGATGCCCTAAGGCATCAATTTGGGAGGCACAAGGGAAAAAGAGCCTCTCTGATCACACCGGCTCCCAGGTCCCATTCACACTTGGGAAATGAATGGGTGGCAAATTAGATTAGGTTCTGGCCTTAGACTCTCAGTAGGTATTTTAGAATCCAGAGCAGCTAACAACGCTACCAAATCACTTGATACAATTATTTGGGGTCATGAGAAGTCCAATGAGTTCACCGAGAGGTCACTCACAATTACTGGGGTTCACAAAGAGGTCAGTGGGTTCACTGAAGTCACAGAGGTGGTTTCTGACTGAAAATTTAGAAGGTAATAGCAACTCCGAGCCCTCAGAAGGGTCATATTGACACTGAGGGCTCCCGAAAAGGCCAATAGGTTCACCAAGAGGTCATTCACGACCATTGGGGTTCACATAGAGGTCAGAAATCACATAGAGGAATTATTGGCTGTTAGAAAAGCTTAAAGCCAACAGCAAACTCAGAGCCAGCAAAGGGATTTGGATGAGATCATCAGATGGGCCCTGGGAGAGGTGATTTGCAGGTTTATGTACGATTCAGTTCTTTATTTTCCTTTGTTGTTTTTTTTTTTTTTTTATAACAGGTACTTATCCCCCCCAGCCCCCCACAATGAACACCGTAACTTTAGTCCTTTCTTTACTTTTCCCCATCACGTCCCTTCACCCAGTTTTTGCCACTCTGCGTGATTCAAGAATGCAAGGCACAGGATACCATCATCATCATCAAATTAGCCACTAATAAGCATCATATGCCAGAAGCAATACTGGGTGCTTTATAGATAATCTCCACAGTAACCCTTTGAGGTAGGTATTGGCATCACCCTTTAACAGCTGAGGAAACAGTGGCCTAGAGAAGTCACATAGCCCGTGAGGGGCGGAGCTAGAATTTGAACTCCGCCCCTCTCAGCCTTAATGAAGCCTCTCTGTCCCTCCCATTTGTAGGTCTTCAAAGCGACCACACACATTCTGGGGGCGATCGTGCATGTGTGCACACACGTCAACCACCTGAGCTCTTTGGATAGACGACTTCCTTGTGTCCGGCTGGAACATAAGGGATCCTGGCACTGGTTTAATAAATTAATCAATGAGGGAAAAGGCTTATGCACCCTGGACCGCCATCTGCCTTCTCCATGCCTTCCTCAGGGACTGCAGGTTTAAACAGGCCCTGGTTCTGAGGGGCTATAAAGTTGGGAAAAGCACAACACCCTGTGGGCTTACAAGCTGCAGCAGCTGTGGTCTTCCTGGCAGCCAAGGGTACCCATTATGCCACCTTGCATGTCCAGGCTTTGCCTGTGACATGCTTGAGGCCCCAAGGGTCATCTTGCCTCAGCTGCCCCAGTGCCAATCCCACAACCCTTCCCTCCTCACCCACATAGGCCCGGAAATTGTTGCCTCAGTCCAGCCCCAGGAGCTCCAGGGTAGGAAGTGGGCCAGAGGTCTGAGGCTGAGCTCAAAGCAGAGTAATCTGCATCAGCCCCTTGGCCAGGTTCCCCAGAAGCCAGGGGGGATACCTGGTGAATAATCTTGGAGGAGGGAGGAGGGTTGGAGCCTGTCCTGGGAGCTGAAGCCAGGGAGATTAGAGGGACAGTCTCTTCCTCCCAGGGACTAGCCTGGCCCTCTCCAATCTCCACCCCAACATCCATCCATCTCCACCCAGGTTCTCATTCTCACCTGGGGGCTAGGCACACACAGTCAAACATGAGTTATTTCTGATTTTATTTATAATATAAAAATGTTCAAGTGTCAACAGTCAGGTGTTTGGACATTTCAGGGCAGGGTTCTCATTTGTTTGTTTGTTTAAACAATTACCTTTTTGACAAATTAGCAGTGGACCCAGTTTTGCGGGGTGGGGAGGGAGTGGAATTCGTAGGTGGCTTGGGGTCTGGAAGGAAATGGTGTTACTTTATTGCTAAAAGGGGAATCAAATACACTGTGGAGTGGCTCTTCTCGGTCCCAGCGTGACCATGCATCCAATCTAAAGAATCTGAAATGCAAAGGACATGCAGGCATAAAATAGAAAAGACAACCTGTAAACGAAGGTGCTGCAGAGGACGGAAGGGCATCCTGGAGGCCACAGGGGAGGAGGAGCTGGAACTTTGGGGCCCTGGCAGAGCTGCCCCCTCCCCGGGGCCGGTGCTGTTGGGAAGACCTCTTAGTGCCCCCTCCCTTAGCAGCTATGAGGAGCAGGGAGGCCCCCTCCCCATTCTGGTTGCTGTCGCTGGGCCTCAAGTCTCCCCCCCCCCCCCACAAAGTTACCTGACCCCAACACTAGCTCCAAGACTAGGATCCCCACCTTCTCCTCGCCTTCTCCTCAGGGTGTCGGGGGCCTGAAGATCTTGCCTGAGGGCAAAGCTACTCCTGTCCTCATTTCCTTCCTCAGGGCGGATGCCCTCCCAGCCCCCACCCTTGCCCCCACTAGCACCCAGCAGTCTTTTCTTTGCCGGCTTCCTCTCACCCCTGCCAGCTGGGGATCCTACAGTCCCTTCAGCCCCACCCCACCCCACCCCACCCCCCAGACTTCTCTCCAGGAGCTCCAGATTAGCGTACAGCAAAAGGCACCACAATATAGGTTTCTATTAAAGAGTCAAAAAATTGGCCCATCTCTCTTTTTTTTGTTTCTTTTTTTTTTTTTCCGAAGCTGTAAATCAGGATGTTACATATAAATAGTTTCCCTATAAAAACGTCTTTGCCGTTAGCTAGTATTATAAGACAATTTTTGCTAAAATGAAAATAAAACATTTTGTTATACCTTTTTCCTTTTATAGAAAATAAAAATATTTTTATTTCTTTTTTTCCTCCTTTCTCTCTCCAGGCGGTGGTCTCTGTTCTCCGTAAAGACAGTGGGGCAGGCGAGGCGGAGGGGGGCGGCGGGGCGGCGGGGGCCCCTAGAGGGGCGCCGAGTCCTGCTTGCCCCGCGGGGGGGGCCCGCGGCTGTGTCTGCTGCTGGCCCGCGTGCTGTGGCTGTCCAGGGAGTAGTAAGTCCTGCTGTCGGCCGCCGGGCACAGCGGCGGCGAGTCCGAGCGCAGCGCATCGTGCGCCGCGCGCAGGCCGAGGAAAGGCGTACTCTCGGCCGCCAGCGCCCCGTCCGCGTCGTCGTCCGAGCCTGAGGCCGAGCCGCCACCCGAGCCGCTGCTCAGCGACAGCGAGTCCCGCGCCGCGCGTGCGCGCTGCGCCGCCAGCCCGTTGAGGCGCGAGCGGCGCCAGCGCCGAGGCCCCGCCGACGTCCTGCGGGACGCGCCGCGGGCGCGCGGCCGCGGTGGGGGAGGGGGCGCGCACTCCTGCGTGGTCTCGTACTCGTCGTCCTCCGGGATGCGGAAGGGGCTGGCGGGCAGGCTGCCCAGGCTGCCGCCCAGCGCGCAGGCCCCGCGCCGCGGCCCGGGCCCCGCCGCGGGGTAGTAGTAGCTGTCGTAGCTGCGCTGCATGTCCGCGCCGGGTCCCGGCCCGGGGCCAGGGGGCGCCGGCTGCCGCAGAAGCGGCTGCTGCTCCGCCAGGCGGTAGCTGATGGGTGCGGCCGGCGGCAGCGACACTGCGTGAGCGGAGTTGGGGGACGTGATCTCAAAAGTCGGCACCTGCGTGGCCAGCGAGTAGTGGAAGTCCACTGGAGAGAGGCGCGCGGGCGTGGTCAGTGCCGACACGTACCTGCGGAGAGATGCAGAGGCGTGGGCTGGGGGTTACGGGTTATGGGTTGCGGTGGAAGAGGTGGGCCACTGGTAGTGCCTGGGATCCCGCCCGCCCGAATGATGGTGGCCGTCCTCAGTGACCTTAAGCAATTTCCTTAACCTCCCCCAGGCTCTGTTTCCTTATGTTAAGAGGGGATAACCACAGTGCTCATTCCAGGCTGTTGTTGGAATGATTCCATAAACGTATCACATGGGATGTGCCGGTGCCACTGCCTGCCTGATGCTCCAACGTGAACGGTCCTTTTGGTGTGAGGGATGCACACAGTCACCAATATTCTTGAACTGCTACTTTGGGTCAGGCTCAGATTGGGGCATTTTACATGCACCATTTCATCTAATACGGTAATTCTGTAAGACCCTTACGTCAGTCCCATACCACACATGAGAAAACTGAGACTCAGGACATTTAAGTGACTTGCTCAAGGTTCACACAACCGGGAAGTAGTAGGGCTGGGATTTGAACCGATGCCAGGCAGAACCAGGACTTATGCTTCCCTGCTCTCCAGAGCCCTTATTACTCTCTTTCTGGATCGTCTGACTTTCCTCTTCCACATGGACATCCAGTTAACCACCATGCCCCACCTCCTGGAACACACCCTTTGCCCTGCTCTGCCTCGACCTGGGCCTAATTGTTCACTCTGGTTATTCCCCCACTCCAGGGTCTCTCCTCCACTGTATGCAGTTTCCAAAGCAATCTTTTAAAGTCAGTTTTGCTTAAGGAGGCCCTTCCTGCCCCAGGGCCATCAGCCATCTACCTGGCCCCAGCTTATCTGTTCAGGCCCAGCTCCATTCTCCCTACATCTCACCCTGCTCTGGGCATCTCACTCACTAGCAATGTTCTTAAGTGCCTCTGCTAGTACAGCTCAAGGTACTCCCTTGCCTGGAAAGCTCTCCCTGTCTCTCTGCCTCCCAACCAGTAAGAAGTTCTATTGCTATTGATAATGATTGATAACAACCTAGTGTAGCCAAGTAGGAGTCAGAGAGCTTTGTGCACATGATCTCTGATGACCTTCACAAGAACCATGCATGATAGGTATTGTTTTTCATGTTCCACAGCTGAGGAAACAAGGCACAGGTGATCAACCTGCTCCAAATCACATAGGTGGTGGAGCTGGGCTTTAAAAGGTTGGGTATGGAAAACCTGGCTGCTTCCTAGAGCCTGCAGTTAAGCTGGGTCTGTCTGTCCTGCTGGAATGTCCTGTGCTTAGCACGTTCCATAGGAGGCTGTGAGCTTCAGTGGTTTGTGTCTATGGCTGGGTGCTTCTCAGTAGCAAAAACAAGATGGACCATCTCTGGACCCCCAGGCAGGCCTGCTCAGTGAGGGCTGGCATGGAGTAGGTGAAGTTAGAGCCAGAGAACATTTCCTCTCCCTCCACTCCAGCCTGGAGTTCCCAGTACTATGCACCTTCCTCTACTCTCCTCCCACAGACCCCACTTGCTAAGGGCCACTGGAGGACTGAGCAACGTAGAGGGCTGGCCTCCTATGACTCCTGGCTTGGAGTCAGGGAAGAAGGGGAGTTTCCTGGTTCTCAGTGCAGCCACTGCTCGGAAACCCAATGGTGTCTTGATCCCTGGGCCTTGTTGCTGATACTGCCAGGGCCTGCAGTCCTTCTTGGCTCATGCCCAGCCTGCCCTGGTCATTCTCTTTGCAGACAGCCTCCCCTCCCACCCTTCAGTCTGCTCGATCTTGGTGTCTTTCTGTTCCCACTGGGACATGGGGCCTCTAGGTGACACCAGGGTAGGGCTACCATATGTTCTGGCTTGTCCAGAACAGCCACTGTTTGTTCCTGATGTTCTAGTGCAATTATAGCATCCTCTTCAACTTTGAAAAGTGTCCCAGTAGGACAATTAAATTAGATGGTCACTCCACACCAGGGTCCACTGGCTCAAACTCAGTCCCAGTCTATCATTAACATGCATCCTGAGCAGATCATTCCACCTTTCAGGGACCTTGCTTGCCCGTCTGAAAAATGGACATGGGAATTTTTGGAGTGTCTCTGAGGTGCCCTATGGGTCAGCCCTGGGTCATCGGTGCCAGTCCTCTGGCCAAGGTGGGGCACAGGACACAAGATAGGAACTGACCTCTCGCTATGTGGGGAGTCACGCAGAGAGTCTACGGAGTCGTGGTAAGGTGGCACGGCAGCCCTGCGCCGCTCCTCCAGGCTGTAGGCCGCTGCCCGCCGTGCCCGGGCCTCCACACACGCTGGGCTGTTGCACTTGCTGGTGCCCACCGATGACAGCATGATGCCCGACTGGGAGTCAGAGGTCAGGCTTTCAGAACGTTCCAGGCTCCACGTGTGGCTCTCATGCCTAGAGAAGCCAGGTGGAGGTGAGGTGGGGGATCAGGAAGGGGCAGGACAGCCTAACAGGTGTGGTCCCAGGTCCCCCTGCCCCCCCTGGTTCTTCATTTCATTTCAGGCACCCTCAGCTCAATGCCCTTCTCCACTCTGAGCTGACGTGTAGTATCATGGAGGGAAAAGGAGGGCTAGGGTCCTGTGGATGGGTGAGTCCCAACAGGTGTAAGCCTTTTCTTTTCCTTCGTACAACCAACCTCACCCTAGCCTCAGCCTGGGGCCCCGGGTCCACTCCCATGATCCTTAGTCTTTTATGTCAGGAGCGCAGCCCTAGTGGCCAATACATGCTGTTCCATGCTGTTCCCCAGGGAAGAAGGAGGCCAACCATGTTATTGAGCTGTATGAATCTTTGTGCTTGGGTGAACAAAGAAAAGGAGGCTAAGGTGGACTAGGTTCGTAAAAGCAAACTCAGGAGAGAGCATCTAATAGGTCTGGGTGTTTGGGCGAGGAGGCATTTTATGCCAGATAATGTGGTGCTAATGAGGTCCAACCAAAACTACATGTTAGGTGGGAGCCCAGTGATGCTGTTGTTCTTCTGGGGCTGGTTTAGACTCGAAAAGGGAATCTGGTCCCCTGAGGATGGATGAATGTTTGGTGGTGGGTTCCGGTCTGAAGTCCTCTACCTATATTCCTTGACTCAGAGGGACCCTCAGTACAGGGCATAGCCTGGCTGGGAGGTTTCTTTGTGTGTCTCCGGGCATATGTGTTAGTGCTTTCTGTGGGTGTGCATACAGGAGTCTGCAAATCTCTGTGGGCCTGGGTGGTGCCCACCTGTGGCTGGAGGTGGGTGTGGCTGTGGAACAGTGGTGAGAAGGAGAACAGGAGTGGCTCCCAGAGAAGGTGGTCTCCGTTTCCCTCCGGATGACATGGTCTGTGGCTGGCACATTCTTGGAGATATACTGCAACAGACACAGAGTTAGTGACGAGTGAGTGGGTCAGCCCTCCTTCCGGGTGAGGATGGGGAAGTGAAGCACTAAGCTTCAGGTTGGGGAGTGGTCCACTGGATAAGTGACTTGATGTTAGGGCAGCGGTGGCCCCAGCGAATCAACCCCTTAAGGAAGTGGGCAAAGCGAGGCCAGTCATTCTGGTGAGGCTAGGCGAGGCTAGTGGGCAAGGCTGAGCATGGGATGGGCTGGCTGCTGCCCCGGCCCTTCCTTGCAGGGCACATGACAAAGGCTGGCGGTACAGTGAAGGGGTTCTGGTAACACCACTCACATCTGCCATCTGGATCTCCTCAGGGTCCAGCCGGGGGTGGCTGGGCCCATTGGCCAAGCTCCGATTCTGGTGGGCTGGGCACATGTTCTGCCGGAGGTGATTGTGCATCTGCTTCCGCTGTTTTCTGTATAGGAGAAGGGTGTGTTAGCCACCCCCCCCCCCCCCCCCCCCCCGCCCCATACAATGTATGAAATTCCCTAGCTGTCCCTCCAGGGGAACTCTTCTACCTCTGCCCTGGATGCCGGGGCAGTCTCCTGCTACTGCTGTTCCCTGTGCTCAGCCTGCTGTCAGCCAGGACCCCGCCGCTGGTCTGCCTCCTCCACTATCACCACGAGCTTGAATTCAGCAGGACCTGAGCATAGTGGTTCTGAGCTTTGGCTCTGCTGAGAGAGCTTTGGCTCTACTATATCCTAGCTATGTAATCCTGGGCCAGTTACTTAAACTCTCCATGGTTCACTTTCCTCATCTTAAAGTGGGGTGACCATTTACCCATCCCAAAGTCCCCTGAGAAGTAAGAGCAGATAAAATATTCAGGCACTGGCCCACCCACCCATTCATTCATTCATTTGCTCTTTCTTGGGTTTTTGCTATGTGCCAGATGCTGTTTTGGAACAGTGAAGGAGACAGATACAATCCCTACCCTCGTGGGGCTGGCAGGCCAGTAGGGGAGGCAGATAATAAACACATAAACAAATTAATAAACGAGACACTTTCAGTAAAGTGCAATGAGAAAAATAAAACATGGTGCTACGGTCAGGGGCCTGTGGGACTACTTTACATTGGGCATATTAAGTTCCCAACACATTTGTTCTGTAATCAACAAGTCTAATCATGTCACTCCCATTTAAAACCCTTCATTGGGGGTGCCTGGGCGGCTCAGTCCGTTAAGCGTCCGACTTGGGCTCAAGTCATGATCTCATGGTTTGTGAGTTCAGATCCTGCATTGGGCTCTCTGCTGTCAGCACAAAGCCTGCTTCAGATCCTCTGTGCTCCCCTACTCATGCTCATGCTCTCTCTCAAAAATAAACATTAAAAACCAAAAACAACAAAACCCATCGCTGGCCCTCTCTCAGTGCCCTCTCACTGCCCTAGCTTGCTGTATCCTTGGGAAGCTTATTTCTGATCCCCCACCATGCTGCCCTCTCTACCCTTTGGACCTCTGCACATACTGTTACATCCCAATGGAGCACACTCTCTGCCTCTTCTTCACCTGCTAACTCCTGCTCTTCTCTTAGGCTCAGCCTAAATGCTACTTCCTCAGAGAAACCCTTCTTGCCTTCCAGCCAAAGTTAGGCACCCCTGCAATGTATCTTATCACACTGGACATCTTGCTTAGAGCACTGGCCATGTGCCTGGTGCAGGGCCTGGTATCTAGCAGGCAGTGAATGAAAGTTTGTTGAAGAAATGAATGAGGTTAGAATAGGGGCTTGCTTTTCCACTAGTTCTTGACCTCATTTTTCCTACCTGGGCCCAGTCTCCTCTGGGATCCTTGAGCCCCAAATCCCAAGGCCGGCAGGGCCTTAGATCCCATAGATAGGCGTAGCAAGAGTCAAGACCACGGGACTCAGTACGCTAAATGGTGGCTATGCCCAGACCTTGCTTTCTGGATAAGAATGGATGGGACAAACCTATCATTTTCTCTGCACTACATCACTCTACAACCTTCATTGGGTCCCTACCATTTACAGAATAAACCCAGGCTTCCTAGCTTGGGATTCAATGCCCTATGGTACTATCTAGGTTCCAGCTGTCTTTTTAGACTCATGCCTTTTCCTTGACCCCAAAATTACTCCAACTAGTCTGGGCTGCTCGTGCTCTAGGAACACAGCTGACCCTTTCCCACATTTGTCTGTCAGCCTGCACTCTTCTACAGGAACTGGGAGCACCCTTTCTGCACCTTTCTTCCCCTTGCTCTAAAGTTCTGCCCCATCTTTCCTCTGCCCAGAAGTGACCTGGCCTCATCTTCTCTGGGCTCTGGCCTGGCCCGCTCTCAAGTGAGACGAGGCAGTACATCCCAAGGTCTCTTTTTCCACTGGGAATGCAGCCTTCTTTTCTGTGCTTCCTCACTCCCAACACTGCTCCAGCACCAGCCTACTTGATAGGGCAGATGCCCCTTCACAGTGTCATCTGAGGTACATACTAGGATCACTCCCGCTTTACAGATGAGGACTCCGAGAGATCCGTCAGTTTACCCAGGGTCATGGTAAATGGGAGAGCTGAATTCAAACCCAGATCTGTCTTCTTCCAACACTCATGCTCACAACAATTCTTGTTCATTCCTCTGGGGCCTGTCCCTCCTACCCTCTGCTCCTGCTTCTTGGCCCAGCCCTTCCTCTCCACACCAGCTGCAGAGGCCCCTGAAGGGGCTGTTGGGGCATAAGGAAGTGGCCAGGCCAGACATGGGGAGGGTGTGTGTGGGGGGGTGGAGAGAGACCGTTTTCACAAAAACAGTCCTGGAGGCCCATCCCTAGTTGGCCTACTGCAGGCCTGAGTGTCTGACACTCACTTAGTCTTGCAGTAGGCGACCACGCAGACAATGCCCACGACCAGCAGAGCCACGCAGATACCGGTGATAGTCAGGACCCTCTTCTGGTACAGCTCCTCGGCTTCTGCAGAGGCAGAAGAAGAGGATGTGAGGGGGCAGGGCAGGAGGCAGATCCAAGGGGAAAGTGGTGCAAAGAACCCACCCCCACCTGCCCCCAAAGCTTTGGGCTCCTTCCAGCTCAGGGCCTCCCAGCTCCTTTGCATCTCCTCCTTCCCCAGCTAGTCCCTTCCTACTGGATTGCTTTCTGTTGCCCCCAAATCCTCCCACACGTGATCTGCTCACAAGTGACTGAATTCACCTTCCCAAACCCTACACCCTGCCCAAAGCACATGAATGGAAAATGCAGGGGGTGGGGGTGGGTGGGATGGAGGTGAAATTCCAAAGGCCACAGGTGAGGGCAACCCGGCGTGGCCAGCAACCTTGCCCTGCTCCACTATGGCCTGATGGCTTCAAAGAGCCTGGATGGGTTGGGGAGAGCTGTTCTTCATGGCAGTGAACATGTAGACACTCGGCAGAGCTGGCTTGCCATTTCTGCTTTGCTAAGAAAGGCAAGGACGTCAGACAGGACATCAGACCCAGAGGCTGGACTTAGGAGGGACGCCAGGAGCAGGGACAGAGCAGACCAGGCCCATGGAGGAGGGCATAGAGAGAAAGGCCTTGATTTGTTCCTGCACCCTGGATAGCATGTGGCCCTGGCCCATTCCAGCCCTTCCCTTTGCTTTCGAGAAACCCACGAATGGCAGCATAGCCCTTGGTGCCTAGGAAAGTTCTTGTGCTCAAGGAGCAGCCGCCACCCTTTCTGAGGGGTTGAGCTAGGCTGGGTCTCAAAAAGAACCGGCCATCCCTTCCACCTCCTACTTCTTGGTGGGGCAAATCTTGCCTGTCTAGAGCAGAGAAAACCAGGAGGAAGAAAAGGAAAAAGGTGACAGCAGCAGCCTAGGCATCCCCTGCCCCCACCTGTACCTGCCAGCTGGCCCCTCCACATGGCCCCCTCCCCCCAGCACAGGGATAGGTGGAGGCTAGACCCCAGCACCGTGGTAGAGCCCTGGGAAATGTCCTGAAGTCCTTGGACTTGCAGCCCCTCCTGTGTACACCAACCAGCAAAAACTGCGAGTACAAACCCTCTAGACACACATACCTTTACAGCTCTGGCTATCTGCACACAGACCCCTTCACAAAGATACACTCATACATGTCTAGGGAAGCGTGTGCGCGCGCACACACACACACACACACACACTCATGCAGTCTTAACCCTCCACCCTGGCCCCCATCTCTGGGCTCTGTGGTCCATATCCTGCTTCTGGTTCTCATCCCTGCCCACTCCCAGTCCTCTCCAGTGGGGCATCTGTCTCTGTCATTCCTCGGAGACCACTCTGGTCACGGTCACCAACAACTACCCACTTCCAAGTCCTGTGGTCATTTGCTTCCCTCTCGGCTCACTCCTCCTGTTGTGCCCACTCCCCCTGGATGGCTCTTCTTTCCTGGGTGTCCCCCTCTTTCACCGGCTGACCTGTTCAGTTGCTGCTCCTACTCTTCTATGTGGCCTGCAAGGTAGAAGGGCCCAGAGCTCTCAGGCTTCTTTCCTTCCTCCACGTGCCCTCTTTCCCCTCATGATCTCACCCAGCTCAGACTTTAAATACCATCTGTATGCAGGGGACTCTCAAATTTGCATCTCCTGCTCTGACTTCTGCCTGAGCTCCGGACCGCTCTACCCAAGGGCCATGGCCAAACAGAAGTGCTGATTCCCCAGCCTCTTTCCATACCTGCTCCTGGCCCTTCCCATGTCGTCAGTGGTCGCACCACCTCCCCTATTGCTCAGGCCCTGAACTTGGCATCACTGCTGATGACTCCTTTCTCCCTGCCTGCTCTGATACCTAGTCCTTCAGCAAGTCTTCTCAGCTCTGCCTCCCAAGTAGATTCTGGGTTTGACCACTTCCACTGCTTCTAGCTCAGTCCAGGATGGTGTCATCTCTCACCTGGATAGCAGGTCACCTTCTGACAGGCTTCCTTGCTGCCACTGCTCCCCAGCCTGTCTCCCAACCCAGTCTATTCTCTGCCCCCAAGCCTGCAGATCATTTACTCCTTGGCTTCAAACTCACAATGGCCGCCCCCTGCGATTCGAATACAACCCAAAGACCTACCATGGCCTAGGAGGCCTGGGTTACCATCTCAGCCCTCCTTTTACATCTCGTCATTGGTTCAGTCCCCATGTCTTCTGTGACCAAAGTCGCTGGCATTCCTTCTGTCCACTGAGCAAGGCAAGCCCGCTCCAACCACACCCTCCCTAACTTGCCTCAAACACCCTCCTCCAGTTGTTTGCAGGGCTGGCTACTTTTTATCAGGGTTTAGCGCAGATGCTACCTCATCGCATCAGCCTTTCCTGGCCACTTAGCTAAAGTAACTCCGTCTCCAGCTTGGCACCCTCCCATCACCTTCTTTTATTTTCAGTAGGGCACTTACCACCACCTGCTATCTTTCCTGTTTGTTGCATGTCTCATACTGTGAATTTGAGTGCCAGGAAGGCAGGGACTCTGTATGCCAGATCGCCAGAGTTGGCAAATTCTGGGGTTCAGTAGATGTCTGTCGAGTTGGTGCACGAATGGACATACAGACCGCCATTACAGACACAGGCATTTATTCGCACACGTGCGCACTCACCTCCGCACCCTCCCAGTTCCACCTGCACAGCACTCAGCCCTTAACACAAAGATGCCCTGCTGTGTGCCTCTGTGCACTCACATCCTGCACAGAGAGACCTAACAAGGCGTGTGACGCCCCCCCCTCCCCCACAACACACACACCCCTGCAGGTTCGTGTCGTGCACCGTCACATGCAGACCACGCAGACTCACCCCTCTCCTCCCGTCCCATCACCAGCAGCCATAGACACACACGCTTCCACAGGCTTTTAGCTCTATCTTCTGAGGAGAGCTGATAGGGGCTGGGTGGTGAGGGAAGCGGGGCCTCTCCAGACCTGCCTCAAGAACAGCCTTTTCAGAACTGCAGGCTCTGCACCGCCTCTGAGGTCTGACCCCACCGAAGCCTTGACCGTCCGAGTCCCTGCATCTCTCCATTTAAGCCTGGGTGGAGCCTCCCAGCTCAGAGAGAGGACAGAACGCTTCCTCCAAGTCCCTTTGCATTCAATGTGTCTCCCAGGGGCCAGAGGGAAGAAGTGGGAGGGAGGTAAGGTTCTGAGCTGGGGGGGGCAGGAGGGTGAGCACCGGAGGCCAGCTCACCCTTGACCCTTGCTCGTCTGGCCCACAGGCGAACACGCATGCCATTGTGGAGACAGATCATGGAGGGAGTGACAGCCTCAAGCAGATGGCAAAGCCTGGCAGACAGACATGGGGCAGGGGGCAGAGACAAATGGGCATTATTAGCTGCCAGCGTGGTGCAAAATGAAAAGCAGTGGAGATGGAAGTGGGAAAAGGAAGGAGAATTAAAGTCAAATTAAAGCAGGTGCCTCTCTGCACAACTCTCCAAGCCAGGATTTCATGGCTTCCGGACACCAGCTCTCCAGGGGCCTGTCTCTTGTCTGGCCAACCCTTTGGGCATCAGCTCGGGAAGCTCCTCCCCCAGTGAGGCCTCAGGCGAGGGGGCCCCGCTGTACACTGGGGGCACCTATTCCGCCCTTCTCTTGTCTCCCCCAAATCAACATAGTTTATGATGGGACATCTTGGGAGGGCCAGGGGAGATTTTTGGAATCATCCCTTTTCCATTTTTTGGAAAGGAAACCAGCACACATGGTGTCAGAGGCTGTGGAGAGGGCTGGGGTGGATGGCACTGACTGACACATAGAGCTTCGTACCCTTTAGTTCAAATCCAAGATGCTCTGGCAGTGCAGAAGAGAGCAGGGTCAGAGAGGGGAGGGGATGGAGGGAGAGATACAGAGAGAGTTCGGGGGAGCGGGGAGGGCAGGAGAGAGAGAGAGAGAGAGAGAGAGAAACGTTGGTCAGGATTCTTCAGACACCAGCAGCCAGCCTGTGAGGTGAAAGCAGGTTAGTGGTGTTCCCTCCCGGCCTCCTGAACCCCTGCCCTGGCACCCAGTCCCCAAGAGCCCTGAGGGGGGTGGAAAGAGGAAATGTTAGGATCAGCAGGCAGGGCAGGTTCTTTAGAGATGAGCTGTGGGGTTAGTACCTGATGGGGAGGCGGAGGCGCAAGAGTCAGTCGGCAGATGTCCCCAGGGAGGAAAGGTGAGTGGGGGTGGGGGTCTGAGGAGTCCTGTTTCCCCCTGCCCCCAGCTCCAGGGCCAGGCCTTCCACACTCCCACGCTCCCCCCGGAGACCGCCTGCTCAGCCCTGAGCTCGTTCACCGGGCCCTTTTTTCTGTTCAGAACGAGGGCATGGGGTGCCCAGACTGGTCCTTGTCCCTGTCCTGCCTCCAAAGGCCCCTCTCCTGGGAGCCTGGGCTTGAAGACTCCTGAGTTTGTGGGGACAGGAGGAGGCTCCAGCCAGCAGGTCACTTCTTGACACTTCCAACACCTTAGATGCCTACAGGGCCTAGGCCTTGGGGTCGGGTCCTGATTTCACCACTTAGAAAAGCAAACTGCAACTTCTAGGAAGAGACAGGTGGGTTCACCTGTGGAACACGCGTGTCAGACGGTGAGCCAGTCGCACTCTGAAGTCGATCGTGTTGTACAGGTGCGCTTTCAGAGCCCTGTGAGGTGGGCGCCCACGCCATCGAGATCAAAGGGCCCAAGGGTCAGCCCTGCCCCAGACCCACTGTGTCTCCAAGTGTACCAGGCCTGTCCACCTCTTAGAGTCTTCTCTGTTCACATTGGAGCTCTGGGAACTCTGCTACCCGGCCGTACCTCAGAATCATCCAGACCGATGGGATCAGGCTCTGGGGTGGCAGCCCAGAAATCTCAAGAGTGTTTCTGAAAAGCTCACCTACCATTCTACTGTAGCCAGCGCCTGTCTGCAGGCTCTGAGTTTCAGTTTTGTCCCTAATTTGCTGTGTGCACGTGGGCAAGTCTAGTCTCTGTTTCCTCATCTGTCAAAAGTGTCTATATGCAGTGAGAGGAAGACATGAGAGGCCTGGACAGCGGGAGGCTCAGTGTGTATGAAGGGGCCCAGTCTGTGGCCTCCCCACATGCACAGTCAGCGCCATGACATCCAGGGTGGAGGTGAACTTGTGTTCTGATGATCTCGTCTCCTGTAGGGGAAGGAGAGCATGGGGGCCATCAGCTGGAAGTCCTTTTCTGTTCCTGCTGATTGAGTCTCTGGGCCTGACTGGTTTAGTCATGAGAACTGACCACCTGGAGTAGCGAGCTGGGTCCCAAAGCCTTTGACGAGTTTTCTTCTGCTTCCCTGCTCTGGGAACCAAGTCACAGCGGCAGCAGCAGCTTCTGGGCCTCCTAACTGACCTCCCCTTTCAGTTGAAGGCCAGTACGGTTTTGGGTGGGTCAGCGGTGGCTGACAGGACTGGTGATGTCACTGCCGGGAAGGCAGCCCTGCTTTCCTCTCACAGGGGATGGATTCTGAAGGGACGGTGGCTATGTCTGCTCCTGTCAAAGATGCCCCCCACTCATCATGTTCATAGGCTGCCACTCAGCCAGGACAGAGTGGCACCATTGAGTCACAGACAGGTCCTATTGGGCAGACATTTGCATATTGACCAGTAACCATGGCAACCCGATGCTGGACTCCCAGCAGGGCCAGGTTTACCAGATGATACACAAAGTCTTCATCCTGGACACATCTTATGACACACAGTTACAGGGGCCTGGCCGGGGAGGCCAGGACGCGGGCCCCTGATGAGAGCACGTGCTCATGTGTTTGTGCATGTGAGTGCAGGCGTGTGCTTGTGTGTTTGAGCATGTGTCAGTAGGTGCTTACGTGTGTGTGTGTGTAGGTACATGTGTGTGTTCTTTCACTTGGGGGGTACACCGATGTGCAGGTTTTGACTCTCAGGAAATGGAGTGGCTGTCAGGGGAAGAAGGAATGCAACTGTGGCCATAGGCTCTGTTTCCATGGACTCTGCAAAAGGTAATCTGGTCTAGAGGCTGTCTGGGCAGAGGGAGAAAGTCAGACCCCTTGCTCAGGGCTTGCTGGGAGTCAGCCACCAGGGTACTGGTGGGGGTCCTCCTGCCTCCTACCCCATACCAGCTGTAGCCGCAAGAGGTACTCAGCTGCTCTCCATCAACAGCGGCCGGCTCTCTGCTAAGCCTTCGTAGGGAGCACTGCACTCCCATCCTCAACGGCAACCCTCGAGGTGTAAATGTTACTACCCCCATTTTAGAGATGAGAAAACAAACTCGGAGAGGTTAAATGAGGCCCCAGAACTAGTGAGCTCAGCAGCTGGCATTTTTATTCAGATCTACCTGAATCCAAAGCCTGAACACTTAAAGGTAGCATTTTCTGCTACCTTTTCAATAATTATCTGATGCCGTAAGTGCCGTAAGTGCTCTGGGCAAAGTGCTTGAAGACTAGAAATCCTTCATGCAAAGGTAACAGCAATGATCCTGATGACACTAGGCAGAAAGGCCTGTGGCAGCATTTCTAGACTTTTTCTGGGCTCCTGAGGCCCTGCTGACCCTTCAAGCAGCTCTGATCTGAAAGCTGAAGCGGCCCAGCTGGCAGAGAAGCTTGGCCAATGGCCAAGTTCTGGAGGCTCTGCTCCTCTGATTTGGGACGGGCTGGGGCTCCATGTCCAGAACAGTCCCGTAAGCCAGGGAGGCTCTGGACCTAAGGGTGAACAGGAATAGGTCCTCCATTGCCTCTTTCCCCTGGTCCTTAGCCTTGGCCTGGCTGCTTTGTTCCTTCCTGAGGCCCCTCCTGACCTATGGTCTTCCATAGGTGGGGCTGGATCTGACTCTGCAATTCTTCCTGGAGCCTGGGCTCTGGAGAATTCTGGACCACATGCCCTGCCCACAGCTCTCCTCTTATCCCCATAGCCTTCCTCCCTGGCCTCCAGACGGAGGGGCCTGGGGGGAGTGCTGCCTCCCACACACTGTGAAGACAGTTGACCATCTGGGCTGACCAGCCCCCACCTCCCTGCGGCCTCTACTTTCCTCTTTAAGTCATGGCTTCCAGGCTCTAGCAGGGAGAAGGAGGTGATGATTTCTAGGCTTTTGTGCTGTGGCCTAAGGAGGACTGGGTAGACTTGTTTCTCTACCCTGAGACCCAAACTCAAAAACCACTTTTCTCCAAAGGGCTACCTAAATGACCCTCTGGGTCCTGCTCTAGGCCTCTCCTGGAGCTCTGCCTCTGACCCAGGCACCATCACTTTGGTTCCTAATTCTTCACGGGATACAGCTGTCCTAAGAGAGGAGGCGGTGGGGTGGGCTGAGCAAGGGCCTAGTATGTTCTGAAGGATGGGTGACAGTGTCCTGCCTTGCAGGCAAGGAGACTGGTGGGCCCCAGATGGAGTCCATAGCTGGCCGGGGGCTTTTTGCTCTGCTATGCCTCCACCTGGTGATGCTTGAAGAAATTGTTCCCAGCCTCAAATAAAACACTCTACAATTAGGGTCTCATCTTTCTGCTGCAGGGCTCACATTTTTTTTTTTTTTTTTTTTTTTTTTTTCCCCGCTAACTAGGCAAACCAGAAAGCTCCAGCCTCACAAGTGGAAGAAAGGAAGGGAATGGAGTCCTGGATGGGGACTCAGACCAGAGAGGGCCTGGAGAGAATCACCAATCATCCCTTGAATCCTCATTTCCTCTTTTAGTAGGCAGCAAACCCCCATCCCACCCCATCCTTGAGCCGCATAAAAGTCTCTGGTCTCTGGCCTCTGTGGAAACCAGTGCCCTGGGGCTTGTTCTCCCTCAGCATCCCCTTCCCACTCTCCCCCATCGCCCCAAGTCAAATAAAACAAACTCTGGCCAGACCCAAAGACAGGCTGAGAACTTGTTTGTCTTTCGCAAACGCACCAGCACACACGTGCATACACTCATTGCCTGGCCCCATCAGCACCTGACATCCTCAACAGGCTTTAAAAGGCAGGCGAGGGCCCTGCTCATGCTTCTACCATTGCTGGCCAGGCTGTCCGCTCTCGGAAGTGGTGCGGAGGCCTGAGCGCAGCCCCCGACGCTTGCAGAGAGAATCCGGGGCTGTAACTGTGCCCAGCCAAGAGTTGGGACGGGGTGGGGGGTGGCAGGAGGGCAAATCCGTCTCCTCCGAACAGGCTTCTAGTTAGCACTGACGACTGAGAGGAGCCCAGGACACTACCACTCCCTACCCCCCTCCCTTCCCCCGCGACTCCCTCTAGTCTCTCTAGGCAAGGCCCTGTCCCTCTCGCGTGGGGAGATTGTCAGTCACCAGGGAGGAAAAGAAATAGAAGAAAGAGACATACTGGAGAAGTTGACCATTGCGAACTGCTGACACCTGTCCCCGGTGTATCCCACAGGGCACCTACCAAAAGAAAGAAAACCAGAAAGAGAGAGCCAGGATAGCAAGACACAGGCATTGCAACACCCCGGCACGGGCTCCTGCCGATGCCAGCTGGGTTCCTTGCCACCGTTACCGCTTGTACTGGCCTTGCCACTCTGCCCCTTACCTGCAGCCCTGAACTTTAAACCCAAGGATTAGGCCAAAAAATGAAAAACAAAGCAAAACAAAAGAACAAACCAAAATACAAAAAAAGAAAAAAACAAAACAGCCAAAGATCAAAACAACCAACACCCCTGGCCCTATGCCCTACATTGGGGGGACTGCACCCGGAAGCTTTCTAAGGAGCAGGGACTTGTGTTTGTATCTTCAAACATACTTTGCTTAGGATCTGGCATGTACAATCGCAAAGGCAGTTTCTCCAAACATCTCTGTCCGAAGAATCCGTTTGGACATCTGGAGAAGGAAAAGGGGAAAAATCACAGAACAAACTGGCATCATCCGCGAGGCTCAGGTTAGAAATCAAAGTGCACAGTGATGAATGAGAAAACCAAGTCGGGCGCTGGGGCACACTCGTAGCTGCAGGGGCTGGAGTCAGGGCTGGGGGGAGGGCTCAGAAATCTTCAAAATCTCTCTACCCGGTGTTGCTCTGTGGGTGGTGGGGGGCAGGGGTGGGGCGGAGAGGAGGATGATTGAGGGAAGCGGGTGGGGAAATTGGGAACCTAATGCCCAATTGTCCTGTGGGTGTGGAGATTTCCCTTCTGACCTGCCTGGGGTCCCATGAAGCCAGAAAGGTAGCCCCTGGTGCCAGGCAGTCAGGTAGGATGCCGGGAGCCTTCCAGAATACCAAGTTCTGGGAAGCCATTCCTTCCAGGCCCTACCAAAGGGTTCTCTCCAGGGCCCTGGGCAGGTTTTCTCATCCATGAAACAGCCCCCAGAAAGCTCAAAGGAGAACTCCGGAATGCTGTTCCCAGACTGTGTGCCCATGACAAAGGTGACCTTGGAGGTGTTTCATCTGTTCTCTCAAAGAGGGTTCTGTGGCCAAATAAATTTAGGAAATCCGTTCCCAGACTTCCTTATAGAGTTGCAGTGCACGCTGCCATATGAAAGGCTAGGAAACGTTTTGTAGGAGGAAAGAGCTTGAATATTCCAGTATGTTCCCAATTTATTTGACCAAGGAAGACGTTTTTTGAGGAACCCTTGTTAACATGGTTTGGGGAAGGCTGCCCTAGAGCAATACACAGGGGGGAAAAAGGCTTAGTGGGGAACAAGGTGAGGCTGGGGAGGAGCCGGAATTACCAACGTCTCACAGCTGGCCTGCCAAGGCCAGGTGCAGGCTATCTACCCTCAGGTGGCAAGAACCACAATCGGGGGTGGGGAGGGCTAAAGCAGGCTCCCTGAGAACCCTGAAGCTTCTTCCAGTTAGGGGTCTACTGGCTGCCTGGACGCCTGTCTTTTCCCCATGACCTGCTCCTCCGTCACTGCCTGGCTCTGGTGGGACTGCATTCTCCCACGTTGTCTCCTCTGTAGCTACAGAGCACCACCCACTCTCCCTGACCTTGTCCTTACCCCCAGGTACACTTTCTTCTGCTCTCTGGCTGCCCCTCTCCTCTCAAGTGAGTCCCTGTCTTGCAGACTTCTGGGAGACATGCCCTGCCCTGTACTCTCCTCTGAACCCCAGCAAGGCCAGATACCTAAGGGAAGCTTAAAGACAGGGCCAGACTGACCCCCCCCCCAACATTCCCCCCCTCGAAGATGGGTTTTGGCTGCCTCTGCCTCTTTTTCTTGGGGAAGTTAGGTAACCCCATCACGGATGTTTCCTCAATAATAGATCACTGTGCAACATTAATCAGTAAACCTTCTCAAGAGGAGAGAGTACTCTACCTCTTAGCATTCTCGTGTAAACCAACCATCAGCGACCTCTTGAGCTTATAGGGGGTGGCTCCCATTGGCTGTGATAGACCCTTGGGGAAACCCTGTTGACTCCAATCTAGCTGGGGGGTGGGGAGTGGCTGGTGAGCAGACAGCTGGAGTTTCTCTGGGCCTTGATGGCATCTCCCTTAGGGGAGGCAGGAGGCTGGTCCCTGCAGTGGTGGCAGTGTGCGGAGGTATGCCTAGCCAGTGAGTAGGGGTGGAGGACTGGGAAGCGTGTCTGAAGAAAGTGGAGGGGGAGTGGTTACAAGGGAAACTGATGCACGTTCATCCTGTTGAACAGGGTGGCTCCCGGGAGGAGGGAGAGGAGGAGGAGGAGGAGGCAGCGGCGGCTAACACCTTAATATATCCTTCTCTGACCTAAGCATCCCGTCCCAGGAAAATGGAAATAGTGCCTAAGGCTTTCCAACCAGCTCCAGTCAGGCTCAGCTCTCCTTTCTCAGCTCTCAGAGACTGATATCCACTTCGGGTGGGGACTAGAGGGGAGAAGAAAGCAGCAGCACCTTTGGGGGTGGAGGATAAAGACCCAGGAAATTGCCAAAATGATTCTTGGAACCCTCAAAGGAATAAGAAAGAGATACATTTGACAGTGTCCAATGTCTAAGATTAGCCCAGCTCTTTGTGTGTGTGTGTGTGTGTGTGTATTTGTGTTTAAGAGAGAGAATGGGGTAGTGCAGGGGCAGGAGGGGCAAAGGGAAAATTTCTTTGCTGATAGTCAAGGGATGCTGTCCCACGGCTCTTGGGAGACTGATGATAACTAAGCACATCCCTGAGTCCCTGATCCCACACCCAGCCTGGACTGCCCCAACTGCCTCCTCAGATCTTTCATGACCACTGAGTTGTACAACCCCAGGTGGCACCACGGACACGGTCTATAACATGAATGTGCCCCGCTGGAGTTATGTAATACGGTCCTAATCTTTCTGCCCTGGGACATGTGTTCCCCACTGGCTGAATAAAAGAAAAGGCAATGGGGGATGGGCATAGCACAGGGGTTGGGGACTGGCTCCCCATACTGTTCTCTGGGCATTAGATCCTTCCAGGAGGCTCCTGGGCTCTCCTTATCCCTGCTTGTTGAAAATGAGCCACATCCAGGAGCCTGAGGCTTCCCTAGAGAAGATTCTGGGAGTGGGCCTACAGCCTTGCTACCCTGCACTCAGGACCATGTAACAGGGTACGGGCTACACAAACCCGTCCACCACAAGTGGGGTCTGACTCAGTGTGGATGGCTGGCCGGTAGTGGGCTCCCACTGAAAGAGGGATTGGCGCTCTGAGTTTCAGCAGCACAGGGGACAGATTAAAAGGAGAGGCAGGTCATAGCTTTCTCAGCCCTCCCCCACATCATGAGCTATGACTATGGGAAGATCTGTGCCCAGGGCTGGAGAAGAGCAGGGTGAGACAGGGGCAGAGAGGAGAGCCCATGGGCTGTATCTGGGGTGACAGAGGTTGGAACTCTGCCTCCCCGTTTTCCCACCCACCTCCCGGGCCTCAGTTTCTCCTTTTGGTAGCCTGGGGATAATGCCATGTGTGCTGCCCTCACCCGAGGGAGGGGGAGGATGAAGGATGAGGGTGTGCCCCAGGGCACTGGAGGGGGTGAAGGGTCTCTGGCCTCATGAGGGGTGGGGTGGAGATGTGGAGAGGATGAGCAGGCAGATGGGTATGGGATGGGGGAACCACCTGAACATGGGGTGGGACAGGGGGAGCAGAAGAGGGGAGGGATGAGCTTGATGGGAAAGGGAGGCATGCCGCTGGTATGTGCACAGGGCTGGAAAGAGAGTCTTGTTCTGTCATCATCCCCTGAACCAGTCCCCAAGAGTCACGCACCAACCGTGCTCTACAAAAACACGGAGAGAAGAGGAGAAAGCAGCGAGAAGAAGTGCAGAGGTCCCTGTCTGGCCCAGACAGGAGACAGTCACCTTGATTTGGACCCCCATTTTCAAATCCCCCTAAGTTTTCTTTCTTTAAAACAAAATTCAGTATCAGTGACACTGTTTCTTTTGGCTCTGAATTCCAGAAAAACAGGGACGGAGTGTGCCTGCTTTCCAACACTCCCTGCAGGGCTCTGAACCAATACACAACAACAAGTGTCAGAAAACCAGGAAGGAAAACTGAGTTTTATAGAAACTGGAATGAAACTGACCAGTCTAGTTTCATTATCCAAGCTAAGCGGAAATGCAAAAAAATCAAAATAAAAAGTAAACAAACAGCACAAATGGTAAGACGTGAGTTCTGTTTCCTATATTCTTTCCTTTTTATTCCATTCAGGTGTCATCAGGAATCCCAAGAGGCCTGCCCCCCACTTCCCTCCCGGCTCACCCACCCCCAGAATGGCCTCTGGGTTCTGCCCTGCCCCCCACCCCCCTGTCCTTCTCCAGCACAGCTCTGAGGACTTGCCCTCCTGAAAGTGATCTCCCCTGAGGGCTCAGGGAGTCAGGGAAGTTGGTTCCAGGAGCCCTGGCTAGGGCTGACCTAGGGCAGGTTGAAATGGGGAGGTGGTGCTTCTGGGTACCAAGGTCAAGTTCTAAGCAGGGAATCCCAGTTGCCCTGGTGAGGAGGGGCACAGGACACCATCTTCATAATGATTTAGGCTCCTGCCCTCTGCTACTCTCAGATTTAGCTGGGGGTGACTCAGAAGGTCCTAGGGCTACAGCCTTGCTGGCAGGACCCTTTGGAATCTCACAAGCTCATCACACCACTTTCCACGCTAAATGCTAGCACTGGAACCCTGCAATCCCCTGGCCCTCTGTGGCCCTGGCACCTGTCCTGGGTGGCTGAAAACTTCCCTGCCTGGAGCCAGGGCTGATCTCCTTAATGCTGCTGGATTCCTTCAAGGTTCCAGGGTCCAAGGGGCTAGGGAGGTGTGGTGTGTACGTGTTTGTGTGTGTGTGCATGTGTGTGTGTGTTTGGGGATTAAAAAAAGAGGGGCCTGCAGGGCCGGGCCATGTCTGTGAGATACTCCAGAACGCTTATGAGTTTCTGTAGATTTATTGCAGAGAGCTCAGACCATTTTCAAGTCTAGAATGTTCCACACGGTCTCTAGCACTAATGTGGCAGCCTCCTAGGGGCAGAAGGAGGGAAAGATGAGGGGCTGAGTCCAGGCTGAGAGTTTCCCTGGGAGACCTGCTGTGGCTGCAAATTCAGGATGGGGGAGGACAGTAAGGGGATGGCAGCAGGTGCAGGGTGGGATTGGGGGGGAAGCCAGCAAAGGAGGCCCGCTGGGGAAAGAGGCACAGATCTGCCTGGCAGTCCGGGTCTAGCTCAGCTAGCCCGGCACAGAGGGGAGAGTGTCAAGGAGGCACGGCCCCTCATTATCTCCGTGTGAGGTGGAGGGGTCTTTGGCTAAGGCTGTAGTCAGTGGGGGGATGCAGCTCTGGAGCTGGAGCCCAGAGGCAGGAGAGCTGAGAGGTGCTGAATCTGACCTTGTCTGTGAGGAGGGCAAATGCCTCTCTCTGAATTTCTACTAATACTCTAGTGGCTTTTGCCCAGATGCCATGGGAATGGGGCAACTGTGGCACCTTGCCAGGGTCCTAGGCTCGGGGTGCTTTGAAAACCCAAAGTTGTTAACTAGTGCCCCCTACCCCTCCTCAGGATCTGGCCAGAACCTGTACTGCCCTCACCAAGCTCTTCCTCCGGCTCCTCATACACCCACCAGAGAACCTGTCAGGGGGTCCCGTGGGCTTAACTGCTTGAATGGGACCCAACTGCTTGAATGGGACCCAGCTGCTTGAATGGGACCCAGCTGGACCTGAACAAGCCCTCCTGGGTTACTGTGCTCCCATCTGCCCTGTTTGCTAAGGGGAGCAGGATGAAAATCCTGCTGGGTAGAGAAGCCCCAACTTGAGCTTCTTCTTAACCTTGACCTTCCCCAGGTTGTGTCTGGGCCACAGCCAGAGTGGTGTCTTTGCTGGTGTCCCCTCACCCCATAGAGAGGGGCTAAGGTCTCAAGTGGCAGAAGCAGCACCCAGGGTGTATCTGAACACCAGGCAGGGAGAGTAGCCAGGTCTTGAGGTGAGCACCGGATGCAGAGTCCTCGTCTCCCCTCAAGGCTCTGAGAGCAGACCCTCCACTACCAAGGGCACTGGGAATTGTGCTTTGCCTGACCCTGCCAGGCTCTTCACTGCTGGGGAAGACACACCATGGGAAATGTTCATCAGAACACAGTTTGGAGAGTTGCTGAGAAATGGGGCAGGGGGGGGGGGTGAGTGGTACAGAGAGAAGGGGGAGAGAGAAAGGGAGGGGGAGAGAGAACCCAGTGCCTAGGGCATAGACTGGCATCCCCATCTCCCTAAAAGGTGGTGGTGAAAGGGTGGACACTGGGAGAGGGGGTGGGTAGGGGCACTGCAGAAGCCCTGAGCCCTTCAGAGTTTACATCTCCCTATATTCTAGGAAAGGCCTGGGAAGTGGGGCAAACCTCCCTGTCTACACCCCTTGGGGACCCCCTGTCAGTGGCCTGAAGCCCACTTTTCCTAGAGCCCTCCACTTCTTCCCCAGTGTCTCTCACCCTAGTCTTGCCCCCACGCCCACCCCCACTGGTCACTTACTTGCAGGAGAGCTGGTTGATGCCCTCGATGTAGTAGCAGACGCCTCCATTGACACAATAGGACTTGGCCGTCTCATTGCATTTCCGGGCGTGCCCCGACCATGATGATAGAGTGGTACTCACTGGGGGTATGAGAGACACGTACCAGTGACCCACTGAGACCACCTCTGGGCCCCAGGCACCACCTCTGTCATGGCCCTTCATGGCTCATCTCAAAGTTGGAAGATCAGGAACTGCAGGAATAGCTGGAGAGGGAAGGTCTGGTGGTCCCTCCCAGTCACCAACAAGGCAAAGGGGAGGCCACCAGGAGCTCCAACCCTTTGCCCAGCACCACCCTGCTGGTGGTGCACCCGTGCTCTGGGCAAACCTCCAAAGGCCAGGAAGATTTGCTGTATTTGGGGAGGGATGAGAGACTAGCAAAAAATGCTCCTTCTGCTGGAATAGGAGCCTACTTCTTGCCTGCCTTTCTAGGGGCTCCACGGCAGGTAGATGAGACACCATGTGTTTTGTAGGGAACATAGTTACAGGGGTGCTGGAAGGAGACCTCTCCATCAGTCTGCACTGCTTGGGCTCTCGAGGTAGCCCAAGGGGTGGCTGGAAGGGAGCTGGGCTTTGAAGGGAATGGCACCTTTAGGACACTCATTCTCTAAGATCTAGAGAGAAGGGAGGAGAATCCTAGCTTCTATGTCTTCCTCCTTTGTCCCAGAGGGGACAAGCCTCCCAGGAATGCTACAGAGGCTGCTCTGCCCATCGCATAAGCCCCCACCCCAGGGTTTTCATTGCATCTGCTCTCACAAGGCAGCCCTGTCCTCCCCCACCCAGTCAGCTGTTGCCTTGGAAGGTAGCATCCAGGCCTTGACTGCCCAGGTTATAAATCCTGGACGTCAGGTTGCTGGAGAGGAGGTGGGCTTGAGAGAGGCCTGTATGATGGCTGGGAAGTGAAAACTTGGTGAGAGTGAGGCTGGGCTTTAAGGCTGCTGACCCACACAGCACATCTGACTGGTCAGATTCATTTGATACGTGAAAATAACTAAGGTCCTGCTCACCCATGGGATGCCATCCAGAAACCTGGTTTCAAGTGAAAAGTCTTGCCCCAAGTGTTTTCATTTGTAAGCTAACTCCCGTGGCTGTGTACCCAGATCAGGGAGTCCCTCAGCCTCTGGGGCTCTGAGGGTCTCTCACTCCCACCCAGCAGCAGCCTCCTGAGGTGCTCCTGTCTCCTCAGGGGTACCGAGTCCCTATCCACCCCCTCTCCGTGGTGATGGGGTTGAAAGGAGGAGGAGGAGGAGGGCAGGCACTTGGCGCCCTCAGTGTTTAGACATGTGGGAGACAGATGGAGCGCGGGGACTGTGAGTGTATACACAGCTCTGCCTCTGTATATGTCTGAGGAGCTTGCTGATAAAACCCGGCGGGCAGGGCCAGCTCCCACCTTCCCCTCCACACCATGCCTGCTGCTGCTCTGGCATCCCTGAACCCCAACACTGCAGAGGTCCCCTGCCAACAGCTGGGACCTGCGTGCTGGCAGGGACAGGAGGCCTCTGCTGGTCTCTGCCCACTCTGGGTCAGGGAGACCCAGGGAACCAAGAAAAGGACAGAGAAGAGAAACAGCTGAGGTGATCTTGCCTGCGAGTTGTAAAATCCGTTGCTCTGGGGGACACCAGAGGCTGCCCTGCCCTTCAGTTACACTGCCAAGGAGGAGTGAAGAAAAAGAGCAGGGGAACGCCCGTCCAGAGCCATGGTGTGTGTTGTGACAAGGCCTCGGGGCTCCTGACGCCTGGTTGAGCCTTCTCACCAGCCGGCCAGTCCCTCGTGGAAGAACATGTCAGTACCGAGGCTTGACATCAGCAGACGAATGCAAACACGGTGTGGACCACCGGCCGGGGTCTCTCGAGGGAGCTGGCTAAGGCAGGAGTCTTGATTCCCTCTGCGGTTGTGGGTGGCAAAGACTGCCCGCTGCCGTGCTGAGTGAGCAGCGGACAGACGTGAGGACGGTGGCGGGGACCACAGCTGTCCACATGCACGTCTGTGCTCGTGGAGGCCTTGGGAGGCAGAGGATGACTCTTGAAGCAAGATGGGGCCTCAGCTGGGATGCACGGCCCTGGCTGTCAGAACCATGTCATCATGGGGACTAGGCCAAGGCCCAGAAAGGCAAAAAAGGGTGGGCAATGGGGGAGCCAGTCACAGAGGGGGTTGTGGGGGGGAATGACCACAGGCCTCTCCACTTCAGAAGGAACTTGAGGCCACCCACTCTGATGGCAGGGCCTTCCCAAGTCCCCACAGCCCAGCTCTGCTGGTGGGGAAGGCTCACGCCAGGAAGATTTCCACACTGAAGATGCACATTCACGCTGTTCCAGCACACACGGACTCCCGTGGCGGCTTGTCTACGCTCCCTTGTCAGCATAGCCGTATTTCTTCACTGTGTTCTCCCATGTTTGGGGAAGTGAAGATGACCTACGGACTCCAGGTTGGAGACTCTGGCTGCCCCCTCTTGACGCCCCCATTGGGATGGTCCACAGCCTCCCCAGGTGGGGCTCCTGATCATCTGCCCAGTCACTTGCTCCCCCAGGCTTGCTCTGAGCGGCACAGACCTAAGACCTGGAGGGCATCTTGAATACCTTTCCGTCCTTTATTATTCCCACCCATCTATCACTGAGGCTGCCTTTCTACCTCCTCACAAGGCTCTGTCCATGTGTCCCCACTGGTCCCCAGCCCGGGCCTCCATGGTCTGTCTCTTGGATGACCACAACACAGCCTCTTCACCGGTCTTTCTGCCCTCACTCTTGCCTTCACCTCTCACCATTTTGCTTCATTGCTGTCAAAGTGATCTTTAAAATATGTAATAGCGGTCAATCGCTGCCACGATCAACACCCTCCAATGGCTTCCATTTACATTCAGAATACTTTCCCCCAGTCCCCCCGCCTCCCCCACTTCGTGTCCTATCCCTCTCTTAGAGTATATTCATACTATGCTGGCTTAGTCCAGCTCCTCTAACAAGCCAGGTGTCTTCCTGTCCAGGGTTGTCAAAGTATCAGTGTCTCAGAGAGGCTTCCCAGGCTCCTCCCTCCCTCCCTCCTTCTCTTAGCTGTGTACATTTGCACCTTCTAATACTTATTCTAACATAATTAAGTGACCAGCTCCTCCACCCGAATGTAAGCTCCATCTGGACAAGGTCTATGTCTGTCTTATTCAACAACGAACTCCAATGTTCAGCATAGTGCTTGACATGTAACGGGGTGCCTAACAAATATTTACAAATATTTGTTATGAGCAAACAAAGATCTGAATCTTCAGAGTAAGGTGGCTTTTGCTACCTCCCAGGAGCTACCCTGGTCAACTTGGCCTGATGATGACTGAAGCATCATCTCCTAGAGTGCAAAGTTTCCTGGCAGGTCACTGGGGGAAATGAAAATCAAAACCACAATGAGATACCACTTCACACCCACTTGGATGGCCATAATCAAATGGACAATAACACACAGTGGTGAAGATGTGGAGAAATTGGCATCTCTGTACGTTGCTGGTGGGAATATAAAATGGCGCACCCACTTTAGAACACCGTCTGGTAGTTCCTCAACAAATTAAACCTAGAGTTACCATGTGACCAGGCAATTGCACTTCCAGGTGTGTACCCAAGAGAATTAAAAACCTATGTCCACCCAAAAACTTGTTCATGAATATTCTAGCAGCGTTGTGCCTAATAGCCCAAATGGGGAAACACCTCAGATGACCCAACCACCCAAACTGATGAATGGATACACGAAAGATGTTATATCCATACAATGGAATATTAGTCACGAAAAGGAAAGACGTGCTGCCGTATGCTACAACATGGATGGATCTCAAAAACCTGATGTTAAATGGAAGAAACCAGTCATAAAAGGCCACATATTAATTATATGATTCTATTTATATGAAGTGTCCAGATTAGGGAAATCTGTAGAGGCAGAAAATAGGTGTGTGGTTGCCAGAAGCTGAGGGATGCGGGATTGGGGAGCATGTACTAATGGGTTTAGGGTTTCTGAAAATATTTGGGAATTAGTGGTGATGGTTATTCAACCTTGTGAAAATCCTAAAAGCCACTCAATTGTATACTTTAAAAGGGTGAATTTTATGGTATATAAGTTATACCTAAAATTTTTTGATTTTAAAAATTACCTGGAGGGGGAGCCTGGGTGGCTCAGTTGGTTGGGTGTCAGACTCTTGATTTTTGGCTTGGGTCATGATCCCAGGGTTGTGGGATCGAATCCTGCATCAGGCTCTGCACTGAACGTGGAGCCTGCTTAAGATTCTCTCTCTCCTTCTGTCCCATCCTGGCTTGCATGCTCGCTCTCTCTCTCTCTCTCTCTCGCTCAAAAAAAAAAAAAAATGCCTGGAAGAATGGTTAAAATCAAAAATGTAAGAAACAGCAAGTATTGGTGAGGTTGTGGAGAAACAGGAACCCTTTGTGCTCCGTTGGTGGGAATGCAAACTGGTGCAACCACTGTGGAAAACGGTATGGAGGTTCCTTAAAAAATTAAAATTAGCATATGATCCAATAATCCCACTACTGGGTATTTACCCAAATAATCTGAAAACACTAATTCAAAAAGATATGTGCAACCCTAGGTTTATTGCAGCATTATTTACGATAGCCAAGATATGGAAGCGACTCAAGTATCCATCCATAGACGAAGGAATAGAAAAGATGTGGTATATACAAACATAATGGAATATTACTCAGCCATAAAAAAGAATGCAATCTCAATGTTTGCGACTTGGATGGATCTAGAGGACAATGCAAAGTGAAATATGTCAGTCAGAGAAAGACGTATACAGCCTATGATTTCACTCATGCGGGATTCAAGAAACAAAGGAATAAAGAAAAAGAGACAAAAAAATCAGGCTCTTAAATAGAGCAAACTAGTGGTTGCCAGAGGGGAAAGGGGTGGGGGATGGGTGAAATAGGTGCAGGGTATGAAGAGCTCATTTGTGGTGAGCACAGAGCAAAGTAAAGAGTTGTTGAATCACTATACGATGCACCTGAAACTAATATTGCATGCTAATTATATTGGAATTAAAATTGAAAATGCCTGGAAGGGTAAACCCAGGAGGTCTCTATCAGCCATTAGTGTCTTAGTGGGCGTGAGCTTATCCAGGCTTTGAAGAGGGAAGGGCCAGGAGGAGAGCTGATGGCGATGGGCCTGTCTCCCGCCAGCCAGTCGGTTGCTGCAAGCACTCTTCACTGTTGCTCTTCGAGAAACCTTTTCTTATCTTTCAAGGCTCCATCAAGGCTCCCTCCCACCTGCTCAGCCTGCCCCCTTTCCTGCTGTTAAAGTTGCCTCTCTTTCCTCTTCCATGGGTTAGCGTAACGGGCCGATGCGCTGAATTTGGGTTTTAGCTTCCTATCAGGAACTTTGAGGGACTTAGACTAGGAGCCAAGACTATGACTCCTCTGAGTTTACAGCAGGGTCTTTCTGAGTAAGGCCTTACTGAATATGTGAGCAAAAGAGGAGGTGTGTGTGTGTGATTAAACAGCCACCTTTCTAAGCCGCCCCCCCCCCCCGGGACCCCGTAAGGGACTCCCTCTCCAGGGCTTCCATGGTCTTGTGACACCCCAGGTCAAGTCTGCCTACCCTCTGGGGCAAAGCTAGGCTCAGATCGATATCCTGGGATTGGAGCAGCCACCCTGAGATATTCCCAAGATCTCTTTCAGCTGGGGATGAGGCAGCTGGTTTCCATAACCCAGAGATGGGTCGGACCAAGCTGATTGTTTTATTAACAGCACCACACACTTCTTGCTGACTCCTCCTCCTCCCAGGCAACCAGGAAGGCAGTCTCTCGTGACCTGGTAGAGCTGTGAGTGTAAGAAGCATCTGCTTCAATTTGAGGAAGGAGCATCAGGCTCCTCAGGAACAGAGCCAAAGCAGGGAGCCAAGAGTCGCAGCATTGCCCCTTGAACAGCCACTGCTCCTTGCCTCCTGTGCCCTCTTCTGGCCACCCCACCCCTTAGCCCTGGCTTCCCTGGGGCCCAGGCGGGCCAAACCAACCCACCTTGGGATGAGTCACAAGGGGGCAGGCACAGCTGCCCGCTACCCGCCCTTCATCTCCTCCCCAGGGTGCGGTTGCTGCCAGTCTTCTGGGTTCCATGGGTAAACAAGGAGCCTGGGTATCTCTGCCTGTGGAAATGTCCTCCACGGGGATCCTCCTGATACCCTGCAAGTGGCCCTGTCCACTGCCCCATGTCAAGGGTAGGGGCCTACTATGAACTGAGCACGGCAACAGAAGAGGTGGGGTGTGTGTGTGTGCGCGCGCGCGTGTGCACGCGCACGCACGTGGTGGTGGCTAGGTGCACAAGTGTCAGTCTCGACATCAAACTCAGAATCCCAGAATTTTATGGGCAACAGGTCTAGAGATGATCTGGTTCCACCTCACAGGGGGAAATGGAAGAGAAGCGAGGTGGAGGAACTCTCCCAGGCTTGCATGACAGAACTCAGAAGAGACCAAAGCTCTGGACTCTCTGCCACTCTGCCCTGCCGCTCTCCTGCTGGGCTGGAGGGAGGAAGGCATGGAGCCCTGTGGGAAGCTCTCAGGGCCCAGCCCAAACCTCCACTGCCTGGTTCCCTAACTGATCAGAACACGGACTGCTAAGGGCTGACAGAAGACCATGGGTGGGGTGGGGCTTCAGCTTATCTGAGGGGGTCTTAAAATGGTCTATAGTCTCAGACCCCAAACCCACAGGAGAGAGGGCACTGCTGTGGTTTTCCGCACAGCAGCCCTTCCCTCTTACTCTACTGCCGACACCCGTCTAGGGAAGTGCCCCTGTGTAGTTCTGGCAGGCCCATCACTCAGACTCTGTATACACACGAGCCTGGAAAAGATGCCACCCCATTTTCTGAGCACAGTGACTGGGCCAAGTGGGGCGTGTGAATTACGGTCAGTTGGCATCCATCCTTGTGATCGTATGAGTGGATGTAGAGACAAAGCTACCTCTTTTTCTCTGGGAGAGAGGCTGGGGTGATGTAAACATGGAGCTGTCTGAGGCCATGGCCTCTTCTTCCCAATCCATTCCCCAAACATGGGAGAATCCCATTTTGCCATAGGAGAGAGTGAGGACAATACCCAGAGGGAGAGAGCATCTTGATCCCGACTCTGAGGACTTGGATTCTATCCGTTCTACCTGTGGATTTCCCAGTTTTAAAAACCAATCAATTCCTTAAGGTAGTTTTAAGTTGGGTTCTTGTCAGTTCTAACCAAGAAAATCTTGAATAATAAAACAATAAACATCAAGTCCAAAGTGGATCTAAGAATGTCTGCCCACTATGGCTGGAGGTAACAGGTGCTGCACACCTAGCATGGTCCATTTTCCTGGGCTTGGGACAGGTTAGGAGGAGCAGGGAGGGCAGGTACTGGAGCATATGGGAGTCAGTAAAGGCCTTGGAGAAGATTATAAATCCTTTTCTATATTGTTTACCAGGTGCGTACTGTAAGCCAGGCACTGTGTTAGGCTCTGAGGTTAGAATGGCAATCAGGCTAGACGTAGCCCCACGGAGCTCAGGGTCTCAGTGTTTGCTAACTACTTTTACATTGTATAGTGCTCTCGTGAACCATCAGTTAGACTTGGGGCAGAATATTTAACCGCTTTGAGCTTCAGTCTCATAATTTATAAAATACACCATGGGCTTGTCCGGGTTCAAGATATAGTGTGGAATGTGGAATGGAGCAGCTTTCAGTAAACAGTGGCTGTTACTGTAACTCCTGGGGAGAAGGCATCATTCCTGCTCTCCCCACTCCTGTCTCCATCATTCCATGGTGGAGGTCACACTTGGATAAAAAGTTCAGCAACAGTATGAGATTTGAAAAATGATATAATAGAATTCAGGAAAGACCACAGTTGGCCAAGAAGTGGCCTGGGAGTGAGGCCTGGGGGTGACACTGGTGGGATGAAGGGGTCAGGGAGGATGGCAGCCTGGGAGAGATGGCACGAGAAGAGGAATATGAATGGATTGTAAGGGACTGACACAGTTACAGCTGGAAAGATCGTTTGGGCCAAGTTGGTGTGAACTGGGTTGTGGACAAAGTCCTTGTTCTGTGGCACCATGGGGTAGGGGCATGACAAGATAAAAGCATCTTACGAGGCTACTGCTCAGGTTTAGGTGAATCAAGATGAAACCTGGGCCAGGTTGCCTCTGACATAGGGTTGGAATGGGGGGTAGAGATGTGAGAAAGATCCAGAAAGAAGATGAACCAGGACTTGGAGACTTGGAACTATAAAATATAGTGGACGAGGAGCCTCAGAACCTGGGAGAACAGGGGAACCCCTTACAACATGGGGCAGGCAGGGTCTGCAGCGGGTTTTTCTCCAAGCATCTCAGGGCAAGGAACATTCCACGTTCTCCTGATAATGCTGGGTTTAGGGAGCACTGGAGGCCTGTCCAGTGGAAGTACTGGCAGGTGAAGGCAGATACAGGATTAGATGGGCAGGGACAGGCCTGGAAGCGAACCCAAATAACCAGGTAGCCAAGTGATATGCCCAGTGTGTGGGTGGTGCTGGGAAGACAGCGAGCTGTTTGGAGTTAGTTCCTGGTTTGGAGTTAGTTCCCGGGCTAGAGTGGAAGCCTGTGGTCTAAGGACAGGCAGCTCCGGCCACTTTCCGGTCAAGGGAAACCAGGTTGTCTGCCCACTGACACTGTAGCTGCCACGGTGGAGGCGGGAAGCTAAGGGTGCCCTGGGTGCTGTGGGCTCCTGAACTCGCATGTTTTTAATTTTGTTTAATGTTTATTTTTGAGAAAGTGCGAGCGGGGAAGGGGGTAGAGAGAGAGGGAGACACAGAATCTGAAGCAGGCTTGAACTCATGAACCACGAGATCATAACCTGAGCTGAAGTTAGACACTTAACCGACTGAGCCACCCAGGCACCCTGACTGCGTATGTTTTTAAGGAAGAGGCCCACCTGTTGGAGAAGGGTCTGCAGTCCCTGAAAAGAGGCCGCCCGCAGGGGCCAACCCACCCAAGTCTCCTGGCCATGGCCCCTGCCAAGATGGCTGCCTGCACTCAGGTGCCCAGCAAAGCAACAGGCAGTCAGCTCCCACACGCCCGGGGCCTGCCTCTCCCCGGAGCCCCGCTCCTGGCAGCCCAGCCTCCCATAATTGCCTTCTAAAAATATCTTTTCCCCACCCCCACCTCTTGATTTCAAAATATTTAGTTTTCAGGATATTTAAAATGAGAGCTGGCGGCTCTTCCAGGCCCAGATAACAAAGCTAAACATTTATGCTTGGACTGCATTTCTCTGCAGAATCGGCCCAGATCTCAGGGATTGATAGGGCAGCAGCAGGAGGGGAGGGGAATCAAGTGCAAGATGGATCATGTGCGGGCCTCCAGAGGGCTGGGGGGCAACTGGCCCGCCCCATCAAACACCCATAGGACCCCTCCCCTTGTTGGGGGACCACCTACCGCTGTTGACATGGAGCCGGCCCCGGACCGTGTCCTTCCCCAGGATGTTCTCAGCCTCGCAGACATACTCCCCAGCGTCCTCTACCTTCACCTTGTTGAACTGTAGTCGTGAGTTCTTTCTGGTTAGGGAAGGGATAAGAGGGGGAGAGACGTGAGCCAAGGCCCTGGCTGTCTGTGGATTCCCAGCGGTCACCTTTTCCCATACAGCCCCAGTGGCTGTGCAGGGTGGGTGGGAAGTAGATTCTGGGTTCCAGGTAGAATGCTGAGTCCCTGGAGCTGGAGGGGGACCTAGGGGCTCAGGAGAACACAGGGAAGAGCTAGTGGCTGCACATATGTTCTAAATTTATGAACCCTCATGTCCACTTTTCTAGGGCCAGACCTTCTTTGTACCCTTTTTGTGGGGGAGAAAAGTGGGGTCTCCTAAGGAAGTCACATGGCTACCTCTCTCCTCTCCTTTTGGTGTCCCTCCCCCAGTCGCGGTGTTTCCCTCAAAACAGGGCAGCCTCTGGCTTGCTATTTACCTCAGCCTTCCCTTAGAAGTGGCAGCCTGTCACTCTAGATATGGAAGACCTGTTCCCAGGTACCTGGGCAGGCCCTTGATCTAACAGGTTCCCATGGGAACTGTGCCCAGCCTCCTGGTCCCAAACTGTAGCTCCCCGGTCTTCATATTAGCCCTGCCACCAGGGGTACTCTGGGGCCTCTCCCAGGGGCTTTAGCTTCATTCACTCATTCATTCATTCATTCGTCAATTTAATAAAGCTTCTGTGTCCTTGAATTTTGGATATGTCAAGGGAACAAACAGATCCTAATCCTAACGGCCTGACTTGCCCCTCATGGCTAACATGAAAGTGGACAGGGCAGTACAGATGGGAAAACTGAGTCCTAGAGGGGATTCTGGATTTGTCCAAAAACACCTGGCAAGGTGAAAGCAGAGGTGGGTGAAAAGCGGGAATTGGTGGGACACAGGCCCCTCGGTGGCTCATGGACCATTTCCCAGAGCCCGAGGCTGGGGCTAGCCCCCTCTGTGAAGGGCTTTTCACCCAGTCCCTGCATGCCGAGAGTTGTGGGGCCAGGCCTGGGCAGGGACTCCGTGCTGTGTGTGACTCTGGGGCACCAGGCCCCGGTTCTCTTCTTCTTTCTGAAGACCCTGCCAAAACTCTCCTTCCTTCCCAGGGTTTCTCTGCGCTTGCCCCAGGGTACCTGGGCTCTGCAGGGTCTGTTCACATCTCCCATCCCTCTCTCTGCCACAGTGCTCTTCAGGGGCCCATCCGAGCTCTGGATAAAGCCTAGTACCCCAGCCCGGCCCCCAGGGGGAAACAAGAAGTAGCATGAAAATTTCTTTACATGATGTAACCTCTTCCTCTTTTTAGTCCCAAATTAAAACACCAGATTCCCAGAATCTGTGTTGTGTGTTGGAGGGGTGGTGGAACAGGAGGTAGGGCAGTACAGCTGTCACTGTCCTAAGCCCAGGGATGAAAACCAGAGCCACGAAAGCTGCTGGGGGAAGGACAGGGGAGCGAGGCTGGGCCCTGGGTAGAGGAGGCGGCAAACTGACCGCCATCGTCACTGGGGCTGTACTCTGGGAACCCGTTTCCTGGGCTCGCCTCTGCCTCCAGGGGGGTCTCCTCTCAGATCACCTCACTCTAAGATCCTCCAAATGAGGGTCCATGAGGTTGTCTGGTCAGCAGGCCCTGTTGCTGTGGTGATGTCCTCGCTGATGTCTTGGCGACAGCTGCCCGGCTGCCCCCGCAACTCCATCCCTCCAACCCTTCCCAGCTCAAGCCAGTCTCTGTCTCCTTGGCCTGGTGTCTGCCTCCAATCCTCTTCTGTCAATTCAAGTTTGTTCTCTTCATTAAACAGAGCCCTGGAGGCCCCTCTGGCTAAAACAGCATCTCCTTCCTGGCTCCAGCCTAATTAGATACCACAAAGTCCAGCTGCCCCAGGACCAGGCTTCTCTCACTTCTTGGCCACCAGCAGCAATTCCCTGACACTGGGTGAGAAGCGCAGATGACCACCTGAGGCTCGCAGGGTCAAGGTATAGGGGGCACAGAGCCAGAATCTCCTTCTCACCCACTGCTGTACTCAAAGGAGCTTCCTTTACACCACAACCCATGTAACAGGAAAGAAAGGTGGAGTTAGGCTCACAGATACCTGGAGGGATAAAAGCTGGAAATGGAAGGAAGGCCTTCCCACACAAGGCATATGAGACCTTCAGAAAGTGTAGGTCCAGGGCTCAGGGAGAGGCCCTCTCCTTTGAGGAACTGGAAAGAGGCAAGTGGACAGAAGCAATGACCCCTAGGTTTACTGGTTACAGGCACCTTAGTTTTATCAGCTGTGTGATGATCTCGTCAGTTCCAGGGAGGGGGGCCCAGACTTGCATAAGAGACCCTGGGGTCAGAGCCAAAGGGTATAGGCTCTATGGTTCTCTTAGCCCTGGAGGAGGAGCAGGGGCCACTACATTCTCTTCTCACTCCTAGCTCCCGTAGGAAGCCCCGAGGATTCAAGATTCTCTCCCACCTTCCTGGTGCCCAGTGCCCGCTCGCCACAATGACCCAGGCCTGCCCCTGTGATGGGTGCACCTCCCCTCCTTCCTCAGCCAGTTTTCTGCTGGCAGGAACGCATCCTCCACCCGTCCGCACATTTTCCTCAGTGCCTACCTCCTGCTGCCTGCCTGAGGGGCCTGTTCCAGCTTGCCCCTCATAAATAAGGGAACACGCGGTTCTGCAGGGGAGGGACCTGCGCCCAGGGCTTGGGGGGGCTGGTTTTCTTCTGGCACAGGAAGGCTTGGGTGAGACACCTCAGCGTGGCGGCCCTAGAGATAGGCAGCACCCACCGGGAAGGGGGCCTCTGAGAACCAAGAGCCATTTCAAGAGCTACTGTGGCCTGGCAGATGGCGTGCTAGGATGACCAAAGAGCAAGCTGTAGTGTGGGTGGAAGGAAAGAGAGATTTTGCCAGAAAGGAGACTCCTGCTCCTGTCCCTGGCCCCCCTGCTAGGTGAAGCGTGTGTGTGGAGGTGGCAGGCCTCTTTGCCACAGTGAGGGAATCAGAAGTTCTCCATCACAGCTCCCCGTCTTCTACCCAGCCAACTCGCTGCTGGGAGCCCAGGCGCAGGTTGGGTGGAGCGAAGTTTCAGGAATGCAGCAAATGGGACAGGGCCCTAACAGAAAGAAGGCAGGAGGCACACTTCAGGCTCTTAGGGATCCCCAATACCCAGGAATGAAAGACTTGACCACGTACTCTTTCTGGACTGGGTAACCCATTTGTCAGATGAGGCTTAGGGCGCCTGGGTGACTCAGTTGGTTAAGCGTCTGACTTTGGCTCAGGTCATGATCTCAGTTTGTGGGTTTGAGTCCTGTGTCGGACTCTCCCCTGACAGTGCAGAGCCTGCTTGAGATGTTCTCTCTCCAAATTTCTCTGCCCCTCCCCCACTAATGCATGCACACACTCTTTCTCTCAAAATAAATAAACTTGAAGAAAAAAAAAAGTGAGGCTTAACCAGGACAGTAACTTGCTCAAAGTCTAGGTCAACCCAAAGGGTGTCTTGTCCAGTCCTAGAGTCACCCTGAACCCAGGAGAGGAATCTAGTTCTGCAAGATTCTCATCAATGTAACACTCAATGCGGATGTCCTCTGCCAGGCTGTACAGGGCAAAAGGGTGTATATGGGTGGCATCCAGCCTCTGAGGCTCTCTCATGCTAGAGGGAAAGAGAACCCCCAAAATGAATGAAACGGTGTCCAAGGCACCATGAGAAGAGACCATGAGAGTTGCCTGGAGGGTTCAGGGAGGTGTCCCAGAGGATATGGCATTTAATCTGGACCTGGAGAACTTTGCCAGGGACAAGGTGGGGGAGGGGGGAGCTGCCAGCATAGCTGGGGTCCCAGTCCAGGGTCATGAAAGGAAAGACCAGGGATCAGGAGCACTGAGGAGTTGGGGAGCAGCATGGCAGTGACTTAAAGGTGAGGAAGAGAGGAGTTTGAAGGGTCCTGAGGCCTGGGTTGAGGCTGGCATACAGCAGGCTCTCAAGATCTATCCAGTAAATGAGTGAATGATCAGATATGTGTCCATGTTAGAAAGGTCATCCCCTGCCAGGGTCACAGGGCTCAGTGGACCTCTAGAACTTTAAGCAAAACTGGGTGGATAAGGCACATTTTTCTCTGAAAAAAAGGGTGGAGGCCTTCACCACATTCTGTATTGGAAGCTAGACTAGAGGCTCTGTGAAGGTGGGGACCATGTCTGGGTCAATCGCCAGTGTACGTCCAGCCTCTGGCAGAGTAGAGTGCCTGGCACAGGGCTGATGTTCCATATGCACATGTTAGATACAGAGATGAGCTCACAAACGGGCCTGTGGCCCAGGAAAAGTGGGGATGGCCAAGAGTGGGACCGTGGAGGACAAGAGGCCAGAGGCAGGAGAGCAGATAAGAAACATGCAGGGCAGGGAGCAGGGTGTCTCCTGCTGGAGGGGGTGGTGCCAAGCAGCAGGCACTCCACTTCCGCGACAGGTGTGAGGAGAGCACAGGAGGGTGAGGCAGGGCCAGAGAGGGCAAGGGGGAGAGGCTAGACTGGGGCATACAGGATCAGAGCTGTCTGTGGGTATCGTGGGGGTGGTATCTAGTGTTCAGCTGGCAGTGTGGATCTGGAACTCCGGTATAAAAACAAAAAAGTCATCACAGGGTTATCAGCTCAGAGAGGGTGAAATCACCCACAGGTGGAGAGGGAGGGAGAAGAGGAGGGAAGCCCCCGAGACAGGAAACTTCCAGCCCTGATGGTGACTGAGAGAATGGTCAGAGGCACGGAAGGACCAGGAAGGGGGGCTGCAGAGGCAAGAGAGCAGGTGGCATCCATGCCACTGGCTGCAGAGGGGCCTGGAGGCAAGGGGCTTGGGAGGTCTGAGGTCTCCAGGTCTCTCAAGAGCCACAGCCATAGGCAGAGTGGGGATGTATTTACAAGGCAGATTCCAGGAAGGCAAAGAGGTGTGGAGGACGATAGGGTGGAGTCAGTGGACATGAAACTGACCCTCCATGATGGTGGAGAGAAGTGGGATGGGCAAGAAATGGAGGAGGGAGAGGGGCAGCGATGTGGACGGAAAGCTTTCAGAAGGGAGGTGATGTGAGAGGGTTGGCGTTGGAGAGAAAAAGGTGGAGGTCATCACTCATGATCTCCCAGATGCATCCTGGAACCAGTCTTTCCCCGAAGATGGCCAAATGTGGGCTTTCGGACACTGTGGCAGATCCTGTGAGAAGTTTTGGGGACAAGAGGGGACTTCCGCAGGTAAAGCTGAGTTTGATAATCCATCCAGAGGCATTCATTAAGCATCTACAGCCTGCACGACACTGGGCCAACATAATCCAGAGCTGCAAGGAGAGGTTGGGTGTGGCCAGGAAGGGGGGACCAGGGCCGGTCCCTCCTTTTCAGGGAGGATGGAGGGCAGCCGGGTGGACAGAGTGTTTTTTCTCACCTGCCGTTGCCGTACTTGATGCGAATGTCACGGCTGCGGTTGAGCTCCTTGCCATCCTTGAACCAGCGATAGGAGGGCTGAGGGTTGCCCGCTGCTGCCTCACACTTCAGTGATTGCTTCTCACCCACCTGTCCCGTCTGGCTCTTCATCTTCTTCAGCTTGGGCCGGGTGGCTGTGGGGTACAAGGCAGGGAGGTGAGCACTGGTGGCAGAGGGGGCAGGCAAGTGCCAAGTGTGAGCAGTGCAGGAAGGGCCGCCCCTCCTGGTGTCATTTGCCAGTTCAATTCGATAAGCGTTCACAGAGGGCCTGCCATGATGTCAATGTGGCTACTACCTCTGGGCTTTCCTTCATGCCTGGAACGGTACTAGGAATTTTATAAACATTAGCTTATGAAAATAACCCCATGAACTCACTGCAACGATTAAGCCCCTTTATGGATGGCGACAACTGCGGCTCAAAATGGTGACGTCGCTTCCTCAAGGTGAACTGGGATTCAAACCCAGGTTCCCTTGACTTCAGTGCTCAGGCTCTAACTGGTGTCCCAGACCCCCAGGCCTAAGCTGGCCTAGAGGACATAGGCAGACCAAGATGACAGACACCGCTCCTGTCCTCGGGAAGTTCAGTCTGGTAGGAGAGCTGTAACCTGGCATTAACATCACAGCATGGTTCACAGAGGCCCGAAGTTACAAAAACTGAGGGGAGCGACCCCAATCCAGGCTGGGGGAGGAGCTAACTTAGCTAAGAGCTGAAGAAGGCTAAGGGGTCAGAGCGGGTAGGAAGGGAGGTGGGCCAGGCAGAGTCAGCATTGTGGCTCAGGAGAATCCCATGCGGTCTGGCGGCTGGGCTCACTTGGATGGGTCGAGTGGAGCAGCTGTCTGGGTGATAAGCTTGGAGCTACACTGGTGGGCACAGGCCCACCTAGTGTTGCAGGCCTGCAAATGTCAAGCTACTAGAGGCTTCTCCCATTTTTCTTATACATAATTCTGTTTCCACATGCCCACTCTCCCATGCTTCATCTCCTTGTCCCCCTCCCCTCAACAACCTAAACCAAAAAAAGAAGAAAAAAAAAAAAAAGGAAAAAGTACTCTGTTCACAGGAAGGTAAGGGCAAGCCCGTGCTCCCTGCTGTGGTTTGTAATAATTTCCACTGGGATAGCCCTTCACACGTTACACAATGCCTTCATGCATGCTCTCATTTGGTCCCTGAGCTCTGTAAGGCAAGTGTCATTGCTGACATGGATGGTGAAGATGAGACTCAGAGAAGTTAAGAAACTTGACCAACGCCACGCAGCCAGGCAGCCACGGAGCTGGCACCAGAGCCCAGGTGTCTGGGTTTGCAACAGGTCAGGCTTGTAGCAGCCTCGTGTCTGTTTTGCAGCCTGTGTCTCTTTTGGGAGAATGAGGACCTCGTTGAAATCCTTCCAACGGCAGAAGCGATGGTCTGCTGGGGCTAGGGAGTTGTCCGGTGACTGAAAGGTCTAGGCTGGCTCTGGACGAAGGTGCCTGAGGGGGCCTGGCGGTCCCCCATTGAGCCTACCTCTGAGCTGCTGCCTGGAGGCAGGGGGAAGATGCCAGCGGGGAGAGAAGAGAGAGAAAGGGCTCCTGAAGCCTCAAAAACTATAAACATAGACCCCAAAAAACAGTGCTGGTGAAACGATTTTGTTCATTTTGGAAAACTTAACAATATAGATGGATAAAAGAAGCAATCATCCATCATCCTAGTACTCAGAAGTAACGTATAGCGACACGCACGCATTGTAAACAAATGGGTCAGTGTCAGTAACATGTTTCTTTCATTTAATGAAACAAAGCCTTTGAGCTTGGCATTAATTATTTTTTAATACTTTGTCTATTTAAAAAAAATTTTCATGTTTATTTATCTATTTTGAGACAAAGAAAGCACGAGCAGGGGAGGGGCAGAGACAGAATCCCAAGCAGGCTCCGTGCTGTCGGTGCAGAGCCAGAGGCGAGTCTCAATCTCACGAACCGTGAGGTCATGACCTGAGCCAAAATCAAGAGTCAGATGTTTAACCAGCTGAGCCATCCAGGCGCCCCTGTTTGTTTATTTATTTTAAATAGGCTCCACGCCCAACGTGGGGCTTGAACTCCCCATCCTGAGATCAAGAGCTACATGCTCCTACTGAGCCAGTCAGGCGCCCATTGGCATTAATTATTAATAATAGCATTTCCCAAACTGAATTCTATAGGACATGAATATCCAGAGGGATGATAATAGGTATTACTTAAGAAAAGAGTTCTATGATCAAATCGGTTTGGGGAACGAGTGGGTAAACACGGTTAAAGAAGTATCATCACTGACTTTGGTATGATTCTCCAACCAAGGGTCTTAGAACTTTTTTTTCTCAGAACCCTCAGTAGCATTTCAAGGAAATAAAGTTATGCAGAATAGCTCTAAACATAACTTACATGTATATATATTTATAGATATATACATATTTTCATATCTTCACATAAATCAAAATTCAAGAAGTGTAAAGGGTATATGGTTTAAAAAAACAAGTCTCCCTCTGGGGCACCTGGGTGGCTCAGTCGGTTGTGCCTCCGACTCTTGATTTTGGCTTGGATCATGATGCCAGTGTTGTGGGATCCAGGCCCACGTTGGTCAGGCTCCATGTTGAGTGTGGAGCCTGCTTATGACTCCTCTCTCCCGGAGCACCTGGGTGGGTCAGTTGGTTAAGCATCTGACTCTTGGTTTCAGCTCTGGTCACGATCTCACAGTTCATGGGTTCGAGTCCTGTATCGGGCTCTGCCTGGCAGTGTGGAGCCTGCTTAGGACTCTCTCCTCCCTCTTTCTCTCTGCCTCTTCCCTGCTCTCTCTCTTTTTTATTTTATTTTATTTTATTTTATTTTATTTTATTTTATTTTATTTTATTTTAT
>NW_026057577.1:32389357-32469911 GCF_023721935.1 Panthera uncia
ATTTTATTTTATTTTATTTTATTTTATTTTATTTTATTTTATTTTATAATTCTATTCTATTCTATTCTATTCTATTTTTTATTTTATTTTTTTTTAACGTTTATTTTTGAGATAGAGACAGAGCATGAACGGGGGAGGGTCACAGAGAGAGGGAGACACAGAATCTGAAAGAGGCTCCAGGCTCTGAGCTGTCAGCACAGAGCCCGACGTGGGGCTCGAACCCACGGACCGTGAGATCATGACCTGAGCCGAAGTCGGACGCTTAACCGACCGAGCCACCCAGGCGCCCCCCTCTCTCTTTAAATAAACATTAAAAAAAAAGGATTCTTTCTCCCTCTACCCCTCTCCCCCTCTCCCCACCTTGCATTCTCTCTCTCTCTCTAAAATAAAACAAAAAAACAAGTCACCGTCTAACTTCTTTCCACAGTCACACAATTGTCTTTGCAGGAGGCAACCAATTTTATCAGTTCTGTTTATATCATTTCAGAGACCTTTCAGGTATTTTATACAAACCCTACTGTTTACACATTATCTTCTCATTTTTCATGGTTGTATACTATTCCGGTGTAGGTGTATCATCATTTATGCAACCAATTCCTATCCTGGGGTATGCAGCATGTTTTATCCCATCCCCCACAGGATTAGCAGGCCCAGAGGAACATCCTGGCAACCTGACTCAGTATATATATCCAGTGTGTTCATCCAGCGCACGCAGTGTTCATCCTTTGTACACACCCAGCGTGTACGGCTGGACACGCAGGATGGCTCTTGACTCAGACCGCCTGGATTCAAATCCAGGCTTTGCTACTTCTTAGCTTTGTGTCCTCAGGCTATTGACCTAATCCTTTTGTGCCTCAGTTTTTGTATCCATGAAATACGGGTGATAATAACAGCTCCTACCTCATGGGATGATAGCTGTAAGGATCATATGAGACCATGCATGTAAAGCCAGGCTTGCACAGAGCATGAAACAAAGGTTAGCTATTATTGTTTCTTTCTTACTATCCACAATAATTTCCTAAGGCAATCTTTCTAAAAGTGGAATTGCTGCATCAAAAGGGTATGCGGTCTTCCTCATCCTTAAACATTGCCAAATTGCCTTCTGGAAAGGTTGCACCAATTTGCACTCCCACCAGTGAATGACAGTGTCTGTTTTTTCCACACCCTCACTAACATGAGGTATTATCATGTATTTAATCTTTGCCAATTAGCTAGGCAAAAGATAACGTCTCTTTGTTGTTTTAGTTTGCATTTATTTGATTCCTGGTGAGGCTGACCACTTTTTATAAATGTATTGACTCATTGTATTTCTGAATTGCCTGTTCATGTCTGTACTCTGTTTTTCTAATGGGTGCTCATCTTCTTTTTGATCTGTGAGAGTTTTATATAAATAGTAAGGCTATTAACCTTTTGCTATAATTTTTTCCCCAATTGCCTGCTTCTTATATTTTTAAATGCTGGTTTGGGGTGTTTTTTGTTTGTTTGTTTGTTTGTTTTTTTGACACCCAGAGGTTTTGTGTGTATCAACCTATCAGTCTGTTGGGCTTTCTGGAACATTATTCTAAGTATGATTGAAGTCCTGCCTCAGCATCCTTGCCCTTTACCTATACCACACTCTCCTTCATCTACTTGCTCTGGAGTCCCTAGTCACTTCTTATCAAGAGTTCTTAACCTTAGATGCTACTGAGAAACACAGGAAGCTTTAACAATTATGTAGGTGCCTAGAACATATCCTAGATGTTGTGAATATATTTATGTTTTTCTATTATTTATTTATTTATTTATTTATTTATTTTTAACGTTTATTTATTTTTGAAACAGGGAGAGACAGAGCATGAACGGGGGAGGGTCAGAGAGAGGGAGACACATAATCAGAAACAGGCTCCAGGCTCTGAGCTGTCAGCACAGAGCCCGAAGCGGGGCTCGAACTCATGGACCGCGAAATCATGACCTAAGCCGAAGTCGGCAGCTTAACTGACTGAGCCACCCAGGCGCCCCTAATATTTATTTATTTTGAGAGAGAGAGAGAGTGAGTAGTGGAGGGGCAAAGAGAGAGGGGTAGAGAGTCCCAAGCAGGCTCTGTCATTGCCAATCCCGATGTAGGGCTCGAACTCCCAAACCGTGAGATCAGGACCTGAGCCAAAGTCAAGAGTCGGATGCTTAACTGACTGAGCCAGCCTGGTGCCCCCGAATATATATATTTAAAGATATATATAACATAAAGGAAAGTGCACATCTTGTAAGTATATAGCTCAGTGACTGGAGCCAAACTAAAAACATCTTCACAGGTGGCTTTCCTTTAAAGTTAGGTTGACACCTAGTGATTTAACAATCTCTTGGTCAATTGGTGACCTCCAACTAGTCTCCTCCTCCTTCTCATAAACTGGGGATGCAGAGAGCTCTTCTCAAGTTCCAAGGTGCCTCCCCCCACTGCATGGGGAATGTTGACCTTTCTTGCAGTTCTGAGACAAAGGGGCCTCCTGCCTTCCCCCACCCTTCAGCGAGCCAGGGTGCAGATGGGGGTGATACCTGGTGAGAGGAAATGGTTGTCACTCTACTACCTGGTTTCCCAGCATGAGTCCTAACACAATAGTACACACTGGGCCTGGGGCTACTGCTAATGGTGGTGATGGAGAGGGCGTGGTTATGTTCAGACTGACTCCAGAAACAGCGGGCGTAACTCCAATTTAGGGGGGCTGAGGACCTGGGGGCTCCAAAGGCATTCCCTGCCACCACTGGAAAATCCAGGATTGCATTTCAGATCACAAGGAGTCCACTCTAGTGGGAATTCTGTGTGACCTGATAGCTGCTTCTTGATCATCTACTCGCTTCAGAACAACCCCATCTAGTCACTTGTTCCTCATTCATTCAATCATTCATTTATTCAACCTACTATATGACAGGCACTGTTCTGGGCCATGAATAGATACCAGTGAACAAGACAGATAAGATTCCTGCTCTTAGGGAACCTGAGTTTTAGTGAGGAGGAGGATAGACGGCAGCAAATAATCAATAGGGACTCTGAGGCAGCAATAAGCAGCAGGATGAAGTCCTGGAGGTGGGAATGAGCTTAGTGAGTTCAAGGGCTAAAAAAGGCCCATGTGGCTGGAAGACTCTGGAAGGCAGGGGGGTAGCATGAGGGGTGCCTGGAGAGGTAGGCCCAGTGACCGATGTGAGGCTGTGAGCTAAGGTGAGAAGTCTGGATTTGTTTTTGTTTTTGTTTTTGTTTTTGTGTTTTTACCTCTTATGTGCCTACTAGAAAATTTTAAATTACACATTTGGATTGCATTATATTCCTATTTGACAGCAATGGCCTGAAGGATGACAAAATAAAAGTAACCATCCATTTGAATCATGCTATGTTCTTTACAAAGGGTCTTCTTTTACATTTATTAACAGTTCCTCCAAGACTTATCTGAGATATTACAAACCTTGCCTCCTCTCTAACAGTGTCTAGTTCTGGTCCCTGCTCACAGAAATCTTAGTTCATGGCTCTCTGGAAGCCAAAGATGGGTGTTTTGAAAGGGAATATGACCCTGAGAATGGACTGCATTTTTTGTGTCAGGCAAGTTCCTTGGAGGGGAGGGGAAGTGGCTCAGGTGACAGGAAAGAGAAGACCCTTGAGGTGGCACTTGGAACAATAGCCAGAGGACCTCTGCTCCCTCACTCCTGGGCCCAGAGCCCACGAGTCCATAGGGAGGAGTATGGACAATGTCCCCGAGATGGCTCAGATTTGTTTTTGTAGATGTGATGGGAAGAAATCAGAGGCTTACAAGTCAGGGAATGACCTGATCTTACTTTGTACATTTTAACATTTGACATTTTGTCAAATGTACATTTGACGTTTTGTCATTCTTTTTTTTTTTTTTTTTAATGTTTATTCATTTATTTTGAGAGAGAAAGAACATGAGCAGGGGAGGGGCAGAGAGATTGTGAGACAAGAGGATCCGAAGTAGGCTCTGTGCTGACAGCACAGAATCTGATGTGCGGCTCAAACCCTTGAACAGCGAGATCATGACCTAAGCTGAAGTGAGACACTTAACTGAGAGAGCCACCCAGGCTTCTCTAAGGTCATTCTTCTGCTGAGCCACGATCGCTTCTCCCACTGTGGTTTCCAGCCCTTGGAACCAGTACCAACCCCTGGGGACACGTGGGACAAGGCTATGTGGCTGTTCACACCTCAGACCTGGAGGCAGTGCTTTTGGGGCTTCAGACATGACCGGGCCAGCTCTGACTCCTGCCCGGGCACCCTCTCTGCATGGGGTCCAGTATTGTCTGCGTCTATGTTATGGCCCAGGGCCCATAGTGCATTTCTAGTGTGAGGTATGGAGATCATGGTACTGTGTCCCAAGAATGTGTTGGGGCCTGAGCTAAGACAAGCAAAGGAACAGGCTTCTTGGGATGGGTAGGATTTGTCAGGGCAAGAGCTGGAGCGATCTGGTGGGCAGGCGCTCACCCCTGACTCAGCTGACTTGTGTTTACTGAGTGCCTACTGTGTGCCAGGTTCTGTGCTTTGTCCAAGACAGAAATGATCTAGCTTCGTAGGGGTAACCCCTCCTACCCCTCCTACCCCTCAAGGAGTTTAGTTTGTCCCTCTTTGTTATTGTTTTGTTACATAAGAAATACATTTCTGTTGTAGAAACATTATACAATACAAGTAAGGCGAAAGAAAAGCACATCTAAATCCATTCAGTTACCTCCAGGGAAAAAACCACCATCGACATTTTCAAATGTCTCCTGCAAGACTTTTCTAAAATGTTTTATGTCCTACTGTTTGGTAAATATATTGTAAAAACACTTTCCCAAATCTAGAAATATAAACTTCAATCATTCTAATGGCTGTATGATGTCTCGTTGTTCAGATGAATTGATTGGGTTGTCTCGAATGTTCTGGTAATATTAACAATACTGCAATAAACTTCTCTGTAAATTCAACTTTGTAGCCAAAGGGAGGTGTCACAGTCCTAAGGGTCTGTGTTCCTCCCCACACAAAAGGGATCTCAAAGGCCCCCCCAGCACGTAAGAGAGTGGGCAGATGAGAGACATCGGGTAGGAGAAAGAGGAAGATCTGGGTGCACAAGAAGGGGGTCCCAAAACTGTCACTGATACCCTGCTTCCCTGTGGCTGCTCCTTCCCCCCACGTGGAAGGGCAGACAGCAAGCTGATGGCCTAGGTGGCCCTTGGTGATGGCAGTCCTCCCTTTTCCTCCCGCAGCGTCTCCTCCTCAAACCAAGCCCTCTCTGCTGAGCTACCATGCTTCTTGAGAGGTTATTTCATCCAGCCCCCTTCCTCCTGGCACAATGCCCACCTACGCAGCAGGACCGGTGCTCTCTGGAGTGGGGATGTGGGGAGGTCTCCTTTGGCAGCTTTAGGACAATAAGAGGAAGATCTCCCGAGGATGACCCAGGTTGCCACGAAAAGATTTCCCTGGAGGATGGGTCCTGTCAAACATTAAGACGGATCTCCACAGTTGCCACAAGCTGGGCCACACACAGGGTGTCTGGTGGCTTCTGCTTCCTCATCACCTGACGCCAAGCCAGGGCATCTGGCCTGTATGTGTGTGCGAGGGAATCCCCACCAAGCATCTCACTGAAGATAACAACAGCAAGAACAACCAGGGCAGCTCCTTTCACACATCCCAGCCCTGAGGCCAGGAGGTACCGCTGCTGCCAGCAGCTTGACCTCATTCCTCTCGGCAGTGGGCGGTGGGTGCGGAGCCCGCTGAGATCTGAGAGCAAGACAGACGCCCAGGACAGGGCCAGGCAGCCCAGCCGGGGAGGACCTGGCCCGGCCTCCCTCCTAGTAACAAGGCGGCAGGGACAGCGGACTCTTAAAAGGGTTAATGACCCTCATCTCATGACTAAGGCTGAGCAGTCCCCTTTGCAGGGCAACACCTGGAGACAATGCGGCCAGCCTGCCTGGCATCAAAGTCTCCCACTGCTATGCTGCTGGCGGGCTGCGGGCTGGCCCCCTCCCCACCCTTCCCCTACCCATAAAGTGACTGCAGCCTATTGGAGGTTAATTACAGACTCCAAGTTCAAATGAGAAAGAAAAGACCCACTAAAAGCATAGCTGGTTTAAGTGGGCACAGAGGGCCTACTCTGTGAAACGGGCAGCCGGGTATCCTCCCTATGGCCTGCAGAAGAGCCATTCACACTCCCAGGCCAGGCCTCCCAAAGGGAGTGTCCACCCTGCTGGGGCCCCTTGGCTTTCCCTGAGCCACATTCCCTCAGCCAACCAGTCCCAGCCTGGTGCCTGGGCCTGCCCTGCCCTATTCTCACACCCGTCCAACAAATACCACACCAACAGCCCACCTCCAACAATCTCTATGATATATCAGGCACCCGGCATCAGAGATAGGGTTTTGAGCAAGACAACATGGCTCCTGCATTCTGCCTCTGGTGTAGCGCTCCACTGAGACTGGCAGGAGGCAGAGCCTCCCAGAAGACCATTTCCCTGCATCCCTATCAGGCCTTCAGCTCTACAGGCCAGGTGCCTGGCACCTCAGGTACAAGGTAGAGAGAAGAAGGGCCAGGGTTAGCTGGGGATGGGAGCTAGGAGGGGAGGCAGACCCTGTTCCAGGAAGGCGGGTGCAGAGGAAGGGGAAAGGAAGAAGGAGGAGGAGACAAAATCTGGAAGCTCCAATACCAACAGAAACAGTTCCTGCTTCAGAGCTTCTCCTGCCCATCCAGGGGTGCCCATCCACGGACACCCAACCATACAGTGCGAATGTAGGGCATAAATAGGCCTGGTCTGACCACCAGGGCCAACAGTATGGCCACCCCAGCCCCCTCTGCCAGGAGCCAGGCACCCTGACAGAAACGCTGGCTTCCTTGGGGCCCTGCCGAGCCAGAGATGCTCAGCTCCTGGAGGATTCAGGCAGGTATGGGCTGCAGTCCCTAGAGTAGTCTCAGGGCTGAGATGTGGGGATATGAGCACCAGTGATGGGGGAGTGAAGGGATGTCACCTATGTCTGGGGAACACAGCACAGGTTCACAGGACAGAGGTGCCCATTGCCGGGACAGCATATGGTGCTCAGAACAGATACACGGTCTCCCTGGGTTCTTACCAGTACTTGGGGCGCAGGCCACAGCCACCCAGAGTTGACACAGATGAGGCACAGAGGAAGTAGCACGGCAACAGAGGAGAGAGTGGCAGCTGGGGACAAGGCAGTTCAGCTCTTTGTCCCCGTCTCCTGATTTTCTAGCTTCGGCCCTTAGGTAAGTGGTTTAGCCTCTCTGGGCCTCAGCTGACTCATCTGTAAACCACTTTCTGCCTACGTTAGAGGAATGGAGGAAAAGAAGGCTCTCTATGGAGGGACGGAAGGCTTCTTACCATTATCACCCCTTCAGCTGCTGGGGGTGGAAATGTGGACAAAGCAGAGATGACAGTCCTGGAAGGCCTTTACCATTTGCCCAAACTCTGTTTAATCTCCCCACTGGGGAAGACTGGGCTCTGGGCCAAAGTCTTGGGCCCAGCCCCGAAGAACCCTCGGAGGGGAGTGCCTGCAGCTGCTGCACAAGAGAGAGAGCCCAGAGAGAGAGCCAAGGAGGAGATCCCAGAGCCCCTACCCCCTTCAGGACGGGCCTGCACTTCCCACCTCCTCAGCCTGGCTGGAGAAAGTTGTTTCTGAAGTTCTGGGTCATGAGGAAATGTAGCGGGGGTGGAGAAAGGGGAGGCACCTTATATGCTAGACAAGACGGGCTTCTCAAACTGGGATACATGCAAAGCCGCAGGATGATCTCAGGGCCTCTTTCTGAAGGCTCTGCCAAGATCGTTAGTAAGAAAAAGCAGCATCTTTGTATTAAAGCAAACAGACATATGATGGGGATTTTTAAGATAAAACAAAAATGAAAGAATTCCAAGAAACATTGCATTTCAGGGGGGAAGGTCTTAGCAGGCACGATAGGAGAGACGTACAGGCCCATGTGCTCACCAAATGCAGGTACCACAGTGGGTGTAGGGGGCCCAGGTTGCTGGAGGCCCAGACTCCTTCCCTGCAAATCCATCAACAAGCATGCAGAGCCTGGTCTAGGCACTCTGGGGTCTTGGAAGGCTCAGATGTGGGCCTTGGGGTCCAGGCTAATGAGGGGGGGGGCGCGGCTGGAAGGGATTCACCCCAAAATGAATGACTGCCTAGATATTTAGTCACTGGCTCAAACACAGCATGTGGGAAACCAGTTTCTCCATCATCTCTCTCAGACCACTCTTTCTCCTGGGTTCCCTCTTTCAGTCACCTTGTCATCTGTGACAACTGTGTCACTCTTGACTCTCTCCAAAGGTCAAGACCATTCACCTTCTACCAAGCCTCTTTACCCTCCTAGCCCTCCTAACCCTCCCTTGTCTGCCTGGTTCAGGTTATACTGCTTCCTCTACCCCCAACACTGATGCACTGGCAGTGAACATGGGGCAGATTCACTTCTATGTGCCTCTCTTCCATTTAGAAACCTCCCTTGGCTCCACGATGTCTGTAGAAGAAAAGCCACCTGCCTTCCCTGGCTAACAGCCAGAGCCCTTGGGGGAAGCTTGCTGGGTCAGTGAATAGGCCCCCTTCCCATACACACCTCTCTGCTTTGCCCCCTACAACTCCCCTTCAGGAACTGCATATTCCAGGCAAATCAAATCACCAGCTGCTCCCCAAATATGTCTATTCTGTATTCTGCCGGTCTCTGTGCCCTCTGCTCATGCTTCCCTGCCATGCCATTCCCCACACAGAAGTACAGTTGAGAGGGTCAGACGCGTAGGCCGTGGCGTCAGACCCATCTCGGTTTGCATCTTGGTTCTGCCCAGTGTCTTGTGTAACTAGACAAGTTGCTTAATGTCTCTGAGCCTTTATTTCTTGTCTGCAAAACAGGGGCAATCTCACCCACCTCCTACAACTGTGGCAGAATTAAATGGGGGTAATATATGTCAAGAACAGCTCAGTATCTGGGATAGAGAGCTCAGTAACCAGCCGCTCTTAACCTTGATTACTCAGGATGTCCTCAGGTGCCCCTGCCCTCTCTAAACGACCCAACCAGGAGCAATCTCTGCCTCATGCAGATTCCCTGAGCATTTCCCTGCCCTATCTGGGGGCTTTCTACCTTGGGGGAAACCAAGTTCTTAACATTCTAGACTGTGGAGACCGTGGGGAGAGGATGTGTTGGAGAATCGCTCTATTCCTGGCCTCAGGCACCAAGTAGGTGCTCACTGGTCACTGGCTGAATGAATGAGTGATGTAGAGCTGTACTGTGACAGGCGGTGAGTCACAGGGGTCCTGAGCAAGACTGATGCGAGCACTCAGGGGAGGGGTGGGGCCCCTCGACAGCTAAGCCCAGAGCCCTTTCCCGCCTGACCCTGCTCCCCAACTCAGCCCTCGCCTTCCCCTCAGTCCAGACAGACATCTGCCCCAGGACGGCAGAGCAGGTGATGAAATGGGGTGTTTCACTGAGGACTACTCTTGCTCGGCCCACCAGGCTGCCCAACCCCCGGGGGGCCTCTGGCCACAGGCAGGAAGAGCAGCCAGGGCAGCCTTCTCCTGTGAGACTGCTCTCCTCAAACGAGGGAGGGGTCAGTGGGGTCTCCGTGTACAGGAGTGACAGGGCTTGGGAATGTTCTCCTTTGTTCATGCGCCCAAGTATGTATAGGATACTCGGCACGTGTCAGGTACTGAGGGCCAAGCGGACATGATCTTGGCCCTGGTGGAGATTCCAGCTGAGTGGGCTTCACCCAGACAGTGGGATGGGTACCGTGATGGGGAGGGGCACAGAGGATAGACCTTACCCTCCCTCCTCACCTTGGGGCAGGATGCGTTGTGTGGAGCAGGCAAAGCCCGAAGAATGACGGGAGTTAGCCAAAAGAAGGGAAACAGCACTCCAGGCAAAAGGAATGGCAGGTTCAAGGGGCCAGGGCAGGAGACCACAGTGCACCGGGGGAGAGAAATTCTACCTGACGGGGTCATCATATGCGAGGGTGGAGACGTGAGGCTACAGCAGGCCAAGGAGGGGGCAGTGCCTCACAAAGCTGTTGCTATCCTTGCCCTGGAGCCACCAAACCCCTTGCCTTGTTGGTGTGTGGACTTCTCTCTCTGGGTCTCAGTTTCCCCATCTGTACAGTGAAGGGACTGCACCATGAGCTCAGATCCAGCCTCACCTGACTCCATCAGAAATCACAGATAAGGCTGTTTCAGATAAGTCTAAACCCATCAGCCTGACCTTCAGAAAACGCACTGTTTGGCCCCGTTGGTCTGTCCCTCCTACACACCGTGTTTGGCAGCACGTCTTCAGGACTGCACTTTATTTCCCAGCACCCTCTGTTCTGCACATTTATTTGTTCAAGTGGTTTCCTCAGCCCGAAGGTCCAGCCTGGTAGAGGATGGAAGGACTGGGGTTAAAAGAGTTCTCCACCACAATCCTTCTATCCTCCAGTGTCTATCAAAACCCCATCTCCTCCAGGAAGCCTTCCAGATTCCTCTGATGGGAATGAGTCCTCCTTTCCATTCTTTGTCAGCCCTGGCCAGGGTCAGCCTTGCAATTGCAGGTAAGTCTGTCCATGCTTACCTTGTCCCACAAGGTGGCGACCCCACACCCCAACGATGGCCCGTAGCCCCCAAGCATCATGCCTGGCACTGATGCGTTGGTTTAACACCCATGGGCCTGACAGGCCCTCTACAGGGTTCTGCTCTGGGAGACTAGCTGCCCAGCTCCACCAGTGGTTCCCATACTTCATCACAACCAACCAGAGGGCTTGCTAAAACACACATACTGGCCCCTAGCTCCCCAAGTTTCTGTTTCAGTAGGTCAGGAGTGGGACCCAAGAATTTGCATTTCTAGCAAGTTCCCAGTTTATGCCTTAAATCAGGCTCCTGATGATCTAAACATTCATCTTTTGCCCAAGGGACTTAATAGGACACCAGAAAACTACCCAGACTTGTGCCAGATCTTGCTGGACTCTCTGGACCCCTTGCTTGGTTTTTGGCTAGGCAACTCGACCCTAATAACCTCAATCTTCCCAGGAATACTTGCCTCAGGGCCACCTGAGAAGGCGAGTGCCACCTCAGAGCCTCGGAGCTGCCCTCTTGTGTCAGTGTCGTGTGGTTCCTGTTCAAACCTGACTGTCCCAGTCCCACTGTGAGCTCCTGTTGAGAGCAGGGACTCAATCTGCTCATCTCAGTATCCCCTAAACCCTGCCCAAGAGCCCAGGATGTAAATGCCTGACCAGCTGACGTGATGGGAAGGACCCATTCCTACAGGTGGACAAGTGCCCCTTTCTGGTTTTTCTTGAGGGCACAAACTGGAAAAGCCAGAGCCTAGGGGGTGGGCGGTGCATGGTGAGGCAGGGCAGGGTGCAGACCTGAGCCTAGTGACCCCGCCACTGATTCGTGGCCATTATCACAGGCAAGTCATGAACGCTCCTTGCATTAGTTTCCTCATCTGTAAAGTGGGGATGATAAAATAATACCTACACTTCACAGAATCAGTATTGGCTTGTAGTGAGTGCTCGGTGAATGATAGCTGCTTCCCCCTCCCCCAGTGCAAGCTGGGCATGAACATGATCCTACCTCTTGGAAGGCCCTTTCTCACACTGCTGAGTTCCTACTCGCCATCCAGGTCTCAGCTTAAAAGTCACCTCCTCTGCGAAGCCCTCCCTACAAATAATTCTCCTCCTCACCATACATTGTACGTTTCTCTGGCTTTATACTTGGTTCTAATCACGGGTATTTGTGTAAAGATCTGTCTGAGCTTACTGAGGGCGGGGGCTGTGATTTATGCACGTAGTAGGAGCTCGGTGAAAGGTTGTAAAACCGAATTCACAAAAATGAGTGAAAGGACATGCAGTATGGATAGTTACCATGTGGCCAGGGCCTGGAAATCCTGATAAACGGTCACGCCAAGGCTGGGTTGGAGGAGGACAGCAAGGACACAGTGCACTTGTCTCTGCTATTTATAAATGGTGTGCTGGAGGCTGAGAAATGGTGGGAAAACACAATGGGAACATGATTCCGATAGGCTCCTGGTCTCAAGTTTTGGCAACGCTTTGCCAGCTTTAAAGAAAAAGACAACCCTCTCTTCTCTGTGCCAACTGTCCTTTCGGGCCAGCCTTGTAAGCCAGAGAGCAGAGGAAGCTGGAAAGGTGAGTGGGGCTGACCAGGCACCCTGGGAAACCCGCTTCAAGGCCAGGGCCAGGGCTTGTCCATGTTGGGCCAGCACCTTTTCCTCCACACACTCTTCACTCCGGTGCCACGCTAAGGTCAGGCTGTCTTGATGTGGCCCTGGAGCTTCTGCAGCAAGGGCAGAGGACAATAATAGGGATCACTTGAAGATTCCTGCCAATATCTGAGTCCAAAGGCCTCTGCTTCCCACAGAGCTGCCGCATCTTCCTCCAGCAGCTAGCTCATGGAATCCACGTAGGTCAGAAGGTCCGAGGGAAGGAAGGTACGAGCTCATACTTTTTAAAGGGAGACTATCCCCTCTGCTTGCAGCCTGAAGCCTTCAGTGCAAATTTACGTCTGTCCCAGACCTACTGGCCACCCAGTTCCCCACCCCTTGTGACTCACTGCCCTACTCCAGCCTCACTGCTATGCCAGTCTGGAAAGACTAGAGCTCTTGGTCCCCTCGTCCCCCCTGCTGAGTGCCTGAGACCTGGGCTGAGGGCCGATGAGTCCTGGTCTGTAAACTGCTTTGAGCTGTCAGGATGAAAGACTGTTGGGAAGTACAAAGTCACTCTCTGCTTGTTGGTATTGATCCTAATGAACTCTCAGGTGCCAGGGAGCCGGAGCAGAGCATGAGGCCCACGCTGAGCCCCAGAGTGGCAGGAGGACTGCTCTAGGTGCCTGGCTCAGCAGGGTCAGCCAGAGGCCAAGGCCAGAGTTGGAGATGGCCAAAACAAGCAACAGATGCGGCTCAGATGTGTGTGTGTGGGCACATCACCACCTCTGACCCGACCCTGGACAGCCTAAAGAGAGTAGTTTGTCCTAGAAGTCTGGATGCTATTTTTACCAGAGGCCAAAGATGAACAAGATGGGAGAGAAAGGCCGTGCAAGGATTTCTCTGTTTCCATTCAAATGAGGTGCATCCAGAGTTCTCAGCTGGTGCTGTTAATCCACCTTCATACTCCCAGGGCACCCTGCTGAAGACCAAAGTCTGGGCCCTGCCCTGCTGGGGCAGATACAACTTCCCAATTTACAGGGAGCACCAAGGGAGAGGATGCTTCCATCCAGCCCTGACTGGTCTTTTGGGGGGGGGGGGGCACACAGGAAAGACCAGTGACTTAGAACCTAATTTCAAAGTCTTTCTTCAAAACCACCTTCAGAGGTTTTCAGTTTTTGGGGGGCCAGCTCCTCCCGACCCCAATCTCACGGCTCTCCTTCCCTTGGGATTCTCAGAGACACAGGGCCTGAGGACTGAGGTTCTGCCCTTACCATGGAGAAGGTAAGAGTTGAGAGCAGAACCTATTTCCAGAAGCCCCGGGGTCACACAGAGGCAGAGCAGGGAGTAGACCCCAGGTACAAGAGTGGGTTTATTATCCATCTCTCAATGCTGCTGCCAAGGCTGGCAAGGCCATGCCAATGCTCTCCCTTCCCCCAATCCCCTGGGATAAAGGGAAATGGAGGGGGGGTAATGGGGGAACTGGCTCCAGGTAGGGATACCAGGCATCAGCCCCACTAACTCTCACTGAGTCATGGAGCAGAGCCTGCCCTTCAGCCCCACCCGGTACTCCTGCACTGAGGCAGAAGAAAAGCTTCTCTCCCATTGCTGGCCTGGGTGTGTGTGTGTGTGTGTGTGTGTGTGTGTGTGTGTGTGTGTGTGTGGGTACCCCTCCTGCTGTTTGCCAAGGAGGATATGGGGGTTTTCTGGGTGTCTGGTGGGTGGGTGGGGAGCCAATTAATGTCCCCTTCTCTTTATTCCTTTCTCCCTCCCACTTTCCAGGTCCCACCCCCACCCTCACTCCCACCCTCTAAGTTGAAGATTTTAGTGGATAACTTGCTCACACTCTCCATGTCTGCACCTCCTCATCTTTTAATCAAATGTGGCCCCATCCTGGCTAGGACCCCTCTCCAGCTGCCCAGTGCCCATGTTCTTCCCCGCTGGGATGTTCTGAGCATGCAATAAGAGGACCCTGCAGCCTCAGGTGGGCCTGGAGGGGAATTGTGAGGGAGGCCTCCAGCTCTGTAGGCCACTGTTGACTTAAGTATTCATTCTATGGAGTTTGAAATCGCACCTCCTAGTCACATCACAGACTTAAGACTGTTGCTTTTCATTGACATGGTACTTTCTCTTGGTATCTTGTTTTGGAGCATGACCCTTCCCCCAATGACCCCTTCCCCCCCCGCCACCGATTCCACATTCTCCAAGGTCTCCAAAGTTCCTCTAACTCAGGCCTTGGGTCTGTTTGGTATCTGCTCACCAGCCAACTCCCTGAAGGAAGGCATTCTGAAGAGCTGGCTTCCCACTGGGAAGCAGGTAATAAGATGAAGCAGAGAAGAAACAAGACCAGGAAAGATTATAATTAGACATCAGGAAGGACTTTCTCACCAGGGTAGAAGATTCTGGAAGAGATCATTGAGAGGCCTGTGGAATCTCCTCCTCATAGTCCACACCCACCTGTGTGCTATGAATACTCTACCCCCGGCAGTAGGTATTCTCCTTTCTCTGACACTATTGATTCTCACCCATCAAAGCCCGCCAAGTGGCTTCCTTGACATTGGGAAGGTGTCCTTACCTAGTCATCTTTCCAAGGTGCCCATGATAGGATGTGTTTGGGGTAGAGTAGCGGGGAGAAATGGGGTGGCTCACTGAACCAAATCCATGAATTTTGACCCTGAAAACAGGCCATCTTGAATTTCTTCAGAACTCAGATTGGGAGCTGATCCCATATATACCACATACGCCCAGCTTAAGCTGACCCACATACTACTCAGGGCAGACCTACTGTGTGCATTTCCTTGGGGTGGACTCCTAGACACCGGTGCCTAGCAGAGATGGGCAAAGAGGTGTTCTTTATGAAGAATACAACACAGTCCTAGCCTTTAAATTCTTCTAGCTCCTTCCTTCTACCAGGCTGATGCCAACATTTGGCTCTTAAGCTCTTCCCAACAAAGAGACTTCAGAGGCTACCTTGCTACTCTTCCCCCCTCATTATAAAGAAATTCGGAAAAGGAAAGGGATTTGGCCATATCCTCAACCACCACTGAAGCCTCCCAACTCTCAGTCTGGTGCTCTTTGGAAGCCATTTTTATGTGATAGCTCTAGCAGGAACTCGAGTGAGGAGGCAGAGATCCAGCAAAATGAACACACATCATTGTTGAGACAGTGCTGATTTGAAGCTTTAAGACCTATCTCTGGAACTTATTTTGGGCCTTTAACCTCAGTAAGCCTCAGTTGCTCCCTCTGTAAAATGGAGCGAAGACCACCTGCCCCCAGAGTTGTTATACGAAAATGGGAGGTGAAGCATGCCTAGCCTACTGACTAGTAGTCATTAACAACATGCTTGCATGAAGAAGAAAAAAGTGAGAATCCAGGGTTTCCCGAATGTGCCCAAATAATGGAAGCCTAGTTCTACAAGGGAGGACCTGCACCCTCTAGGTCCACCTGAGAAGCCCAAGACCAGTGCACTCAGTGGGGCCTTTCCTCCTTCAGCCTGCAGCTGCCCAGGGAGGCCCCCAAAGCGGGTGTCAGCACAGGGCTCTGTTCACCCAGATCACCTTCTCACCTCCCTCCCTGGGGACAGAATCCAAGGGCCCAATCGAGCACTCCTGAAGACAAGAGGGAGACAAATGCCTGGTGCCTGGTCCAGTTCTGGGGGAAATGTCACAAAGCAGCGGCTCCCCACTCCCTGGCGCTCACCAGGTGGACAGGGCATCCCCTCCCAGGCTCCAGAGCTGGCAGGCGCTGCTGCTCTTGCTCCAATGGCAGAGCGGAACTCATGGAGGTGTGGCACATGGGTGGGAGTGCGCCCAGAGCACACTCCGAGGCAGGAGAGGCAGTGACAGCTCCCGGAGCGCTCCGCCGCCAGGCCAGGCCCCGCGTCTACTGATCGCTTTCTGTCCGTGCCTCTGGCTCCATCCTGCCACTCACTCCGGGCTCGCGGTCTGCAGGCCGTCCCCGGGGGGGGGGGGGGGGCAGCGCCTCTCTGCCGCCCCCTTCGTGGGGACGCAGCGGCTCGGGGACAGGCGCGCACAGCCACCGGCGGACTCTGGGCGCGCAGTCCCTTTGCCCACCCAGCCACGGAGCCCCGCTCGCAAGCAGGCACTCACGCTCCTCGGTGCCTGTCACCTCAGCGACGGCTCGCACAGCCCCAGACTCACCAGCTCGGTGCTGGGCGGCAGGTTTCTCCCAGTGAAACTGGCTTTCTGGGCGCGCTGAGGTGTGCCCTACCTTTCTCCCCGGGTTCGGGCTCCCGCTCCCGCTTCCTTCCCTCTCGGTGCTTCTTGCCGCGGCCTCGGCCCCTCCTCCTGGACTCCGACATTCTGCCCGGGGTCCCAGGCGGTGGGACCGACGCGAGGCGCGGGAGGCAGAGACGGCCTCCGCTCTCCGCTGGCGCGCTGCGCCCCCGCTGCCTGCAGCCCCAGTGCCCGAGCGCGGCGCCTTTCTTATAGGGCGGTCACACCCTCCGGGGGAGGGGAGCAGCCAGCCTTAACTCTTCCCCTCCCGCGCCCGCCGTCCTCGCCCCCCCTCCCTACCCGTGCAGGCTGCGGGGAGCTGCGGAGGGGGGTGCCGGGGGACCGGGTCTGAGCCCTGGACCCCCTCCCGGGGCCCACCGAGGGACGCAGGACCGGTGCCCAAACAGAGCGCTGCAGCTCTCGTCGCTGGAGACGGGGCTCAGCTGGGCTGGGGGCCGAGCCATGATTGGGGAGGGGGGAGTAGAGATCCCCCAGCGAGGGCCAGGCTAAGGACAGCATGGGGGTGGGGAGAGAGTGAGAGTAGGGCCCAGGAAGGGACCAAAATGAAGCCCACTGGCCACCCCCAGTGGGGCAGGACGCGAGCTCTCTTGATTCTTGCAGTGTTTCTCCACCGCCTTGTGGGCCCCCCAGAGTCTTATAGGCAGTTTGCCTGTGCCTCCTCATCCCTGAAGGTCTGGCCTCAACCCCATGGGATATCACCATCTGGGGGAATACTTTTTATGCAGCCACTATTTGTGTTTGGCTGTGGGAGTCTGTGGCCCAGGAGCCCCTCCCAGTCAAGGCAGGCTGCAGCCTGAAGGGAACCTGGGTGCCCCAGGTGGCTTGTAGCCCCTCTCCCACACACACTCTGACAGCCCAGGCTGCCAGCACCAGCTGGCTCCTCTCTTCAAGGCCTGTGGAGGTGAATTGAGACACTGACCACCCCCCCCCCCCCACTTCCCACAAGCCACTGGGCAAGAGCTGCCAGAAAGGACAGCGTCCTGGCTCCAGCCTGGGTGTGGTGCTGAAAGGGTTACATAGCAAAGGCTCTCCCTCTTCTGGCTCCCAGAAAGCCTGAGCCTGCGGTTTGCCTGCCTCTCTCTGCCGGAGGTGTCCCCTTACAGCCATCCCAACTGGAATCCGAGTCAAAGATCATCTTAGCCAGTCCTCTGCCTCCTCAGGACAGGGTCCCAAGGCTTCTCTGGAGTGTCCTCCTTAGATGAGCCTGGAGCAAGCTAGGTCTCTGGGTCAAGGCCAGGGACTCTGGGGCTCCAGGGCTGCCTGAGAGCCTAGCCAGACTTTGAGGCCAAACTGAGGGTGAGCAAGTGGACACAGAAAGAGAGAAGATGGAGGCAGTGCCCATGCAGAGGGCTGATCTCCGGTGCTCTTGGGGCCTCCGGCCTGTCCCACAGGGGCCAGGTTTGGAGAGACCAAGTGTAAGAGCTATCAGCCCTCTCATATCCCACGGTGAGCACTCACCTTTATTCATGTAGCATGGCTCCCTGTGAGGTGGGCAGTGAGGGGTCCTGGGCAGAGCCCATGCCCAAGCCCGGGTCTCACTCCTGCTCCAACCCCTTGCTTATTCAGCTTCCTAAATAGCACTCTTATCTGCCTTTCCCCAGCCAACCACCGCTGCCTCAGTTCACTCCCTCCTCCCGTCCTACACACTCTGATCTCCTTGCTTGAAGTCTTGCCCTCTCAGTTCTGACCTCCTCAAGGCCATCAGACAGAACTTTCTAAAACACAAGCCAGATCACTTCACTATTACCTGCAGGTTCAACCTAAGCTCCTTCTTGGTATTCGGAGCCAATTCCATTGGGCCTTAGCTTACAGCCTTCTAGCCCCTAATCGTGCGCCTCAGCCACATGTACCTACAAGCCACATACACTATATCTTTGCACATACCAATGTCTCTGCCCAGAATGGCCTTCCCCCCTTCTTGGCCTGGCCAACCTCTCTGTTCATTCATTTAGCAAATCTGTAGCAAGGCTCACTGGGTTTTAGGCACAGTGCTACATGCTGGGGGCTGGGGGTGAGCAAGACAGACACGGGTCTACTTATGTGCAGGTTACAGTCTTGGTGGGAACAGACACAGCTAATCACACAAATAGTAAATTGATTAAACTTTGTGTGAAAGATTAAGGGGACATATTCATTCAACAAACATTTCTGTATCTTGATATCCAGGTCCGTAGAGGAAACAGTGTAGAGAGGGAAGGCTTTCCTTAAGAAGCATTTAAATTGGACATCGAAGAATGACAAGGAGTTGGCTGGACTAAGGGGAGGAGCATTCCTGGCAGAAGCAACAATATATCTAAGGCTGTGGGGCAGGAGGAAGCTTTCTTGCCTTTGCAAAACAAAAGGATGGTCAGTATGCTGAGGGGTGTGTGTGTGTCTGTGTATGACTACTGTGTACGGGTGTGTGTCTATGTGTATAGGGTGTGTGTGGTATATGTATGAGTGTGTGTGTATGTGTGTCTGCATTTAAGGTACATGTGTATGAACATGGGGTGTGTGTGCGGGTACACAGGGAGCAGAAGGAAACTGGAGAGGGGTCAAGGAGTGGTCAGACCAAGCAGGACATTGTAGGCTCAGAAAAAACCCCTGAGCATACAATGGGCTTTATCCTAGAAGCAGTGATCTGCTATCATAAGCCTTCAAGCAAGGTGGGAGAGGTCACTGATTAGATCCTCTGCTTCTTTAGTAATTTTCATCTATCTTTATAAGAACACATCACTTTGTATTGTTTTGAATTTCTACCACTATCTCTCTCACTAGAATCAGGCCTCTTTAGGGCTGGGACCCCAGCACCTGGCACGTGGTTAGTGGTCAGTACCTCCCTATGGGACAGATGAGTGACCCCTCCTTCTAGTGAAGCATGGCCAAGGGCAGCAACAAGACAAAATAGCCCCAAGTGGAAGCCTGCAGGCCAGGTGAAGATAACTTCTTGGGGTAGAGCTCTCCTGGCAGTCTAAGACACATCATGGCTTTGTATCAATGCATGATAAGAGTCAGAAAAGCCATGACAATTCGAAGGGGGCACTCTCCATCAGCTGGGGAATCCAGAAGCAGTGTTGAGAGGGGTGGGGCTTGAAGAAAGTCTTCAAGGATAGGGAGGATTTTTTTTTTCTTTTTAAGTAGGCTTCATGCCCAGCGCAGAGCCCAATGTGGCCCTTGAACCCATGACCCTGAGGCCAGGAGACCTGAATTGAGATGAAGAGTCAGATGCTCAACCAACTGAGCCACCCAGGCTCCTTGAAGGATGGGGAGGATTTTGATGGGAGCAGGCGAAGACTTAGCAGGTGCATTTCCTGGGAGCTTGCTCAGGAGATGATGTGCAGAGCAGGCTTCTGTTAGGCGACTACAGGAGCTACACATAATTAACATAGCAAATACTTTCTGGATGCTTAGTGCATGCCAGAGCTCAGAGTTCCTAGCACAGTATATACGTTATCTCTTGTAATCCCCACAACACTCCTGTGAGGTAGTTTTAGTCATTCTCCCAGTTTTACCAAAGAAGAAACAAAGACTAGGGATGATGTGACTGGGAAGTGGCAACAGAGGACTCACACCAGAGCTACCTCACTAGGGCCCATGGTCTTCATCATTACGCTGTACTGCTTGTGTGTAGGCTGGGAAAATGCGTTGCCTGCCAGGCTGATGCTTTTGGACTATTAGGAAATGATGGGAATTCACTGATGAGTTTTTGAGGAAGGGAGCGACATGTACATTGGAAAAATTAATCTGACTGGAGTATGCAAGATAGATGGAAAGGGGAAGAGAGTGGAGGTAAGGGAACTAAGCAGCCCAACCATTAAATATTTCTGTAGGGCCCTGTACGTGCCTGGCCCTGAGCATCATGGGTAAGGAAGGCCTGAACTGGGGGTAAGGGAGCAAAAACAGTAGTAGTAAGAGCAGCTAACATAATATCCTTAATATACACTTCTTCACAACAGCACTATGATGTAAGTCTATTATTATCCCCATTTTGCAGGTGAGGAAACTGAGGCACAGAGAGTCAAAGTTATTTTTATTTGTCCCAGTCAAGCAACGAGTAAGTAGCAGAGCAGAATTAGGAGCCTATGCATTTGGGTACCCACAGCCCATTCCCCTAAGCCCAAGTCACGGTGTTGCTCAAGAAGATGTGGAAAAGGGAGAAAGAGGAGAGAAAGGGCCTCTTCCTCAGGACCTGCACAGTTCCATAGCCCTGTGATTGAGGCTCAGTGCCAAGGTCACTGGCAAGTGGAGAGAGCAACATGGCACCATGAGGCATGCCAGCCTCTGCAGCAGAGCAGTTTGGGGGAAGGACAGCAGGCACTTGGAGCCTCCCCAGCCGGGACCAGGGCTCCTACGAGGAGCCTGAAAATGACCCTGGGAGAACCCCTTCTTCTTACCACAGGTTGTGTAATGCTCTGTACAACTTCCTGTCGGAGCCAGTGGAAACCTGGACGGGCCTAGAGACCACATCCCCCAGAGAAGAAGCCTCTCCCTGAGCCTGGTTTCACAAAGAGACGCTAATAGTAACATAACAAGTTAATTCAATTCCTTTAAGGAGCAAAAACATAATGTTAACTGGCTTACAAACTTCTTTTTTTCCTTTCTAACATTTTCCCCTCCACTTTGAGGCTGTGCCATGGGCAAACTTTGAAGTTTAGGAAAGTTTAGACTTGTTTGAGTCATGTGCAAAAATGCCTTTGAGTGAAAAGACGAAAAAAAAAAATACCCACACTACCCCTTCCCCCACCTGAGACTTGGGGGCTCCAAGAAGATTACCTATAAAGTTTTCCTGAAAAGGGGTCTTGGGACCAAGCTGGGGTTTGCCCCCTCCCTTTGGACTCATTGCTCAGTGGGAATCCTCTAGATGCATGTCAGTGACTTCAGACTGGGGAGAGCCTGAAGTAGTCCTTTAAAGGTCACCTCCTGCCCCAGGATAAGTCCCCTCTGAGCCATCCCAGAGCCACATTCTGTTTGCCTGGGGGTTAAAAGCCCTTGAAGATGAGGCTACCCTCACTCTCAGCCACCCCACCTCAGTGCCTCCAAGTCACGAGCCTCATCCCCCCCCCCCCCCCCCCCCCCCCCCCCCCCACACAGAGAGGCTGCCAGAGGAGGAAACAGATCAATATGCCACTCCCTGCAGGACCAGAGAAATCTCCACTCCCTGGGGGATTATGCAAGGCCTGGGAAGCCCATTACCACCACTGACTCTAGGATGCAGCAGGATCCTGGCTGGAGCCCTGGCATGCCCCAGGGAGCAAGTGAGGGCCAGTCCCAGCTCACCAGGCCCAGAGAGCGCAGAAGCTGAACCCTGGCCATCACTCCTGCATCCCCGTGGCTTCGGCAATCCACAATGGATTTCTTCTCTCTCACACAAGTTCACTCATGCTTCTGCCTCCTTCACAGCCTTTTTGGGCAGCCAAAAAGAAGGGGGCTGCATGGTCTAGACCAGAAAGGCTGGGTTAGATGCGAGGACATCTGGGCTTGGGCCCAGTTTTGTCCTTGAAATTAGATTAATCTGAACAGATCACTTTCTACACCAGGGACTCAGGCTACAAAATGAGAAGTGCCCCTAGATCCCCCTGTCTACCAGCCCAGGAAGGCTGTAAGAATCTAGGTGATTGAAGGAGTAAGGGGCTCGAGATCACTGGAGAAGAGCCCTTGATTGCTGGGTGTGGATGCCTCTGGAGCCAGAACACAGACCTGTATTATCCAGGGTAATTCTGGATAATTCTCTCAGAAGTGTGCCTAACTGCTCAGCACGTATACTTACACTCACACCTTGGTGCGTAAACTTCACTGAGCCCTGGTCTACCAGAGAGATTGAAATCAGTCACCCCGCCCAGGGTCCAAACCAGTCCCCCCTAGACTGTGATATTTTGAACAAGACTTGATTTCTCTTTAAAAAAGAAAGTAAAAGAAAAGGGCCCACAGGCTTTTCCAATAGGGATTTCACTAAGTGGCTAAGGAAGTCATTTCTGATCTTCCAGAAATGCTAAGGCCTGGCCTTGGGGAGCTCCCTAGGCTCAGAGGCCATGCCAACAGTGCTAAGGTGGTGAGCCACACCTTCCTGCCATGACCTTTTGACCTCATGTCCTTTCTTTTGCTCCCAGGGGACATAGGTCATCTGGTCCAGAGCCTGAGCTGGGCCCAGGCCACGGGGGGCTGCCATGGGTGGGCACTTCTGTCTTCATTGCCACCATTTAGGAGGCTCCTCGTACTTCAGCCCACCCAACCCCAAACCCAGAAGGGAATTCAAGCTCCCCGCTCGAGAGTTTGGTCTCTCCCCTTCATTTTGGACCCTCTTAGGTGAAAGAAGGACGTGGAAGGGAAGAGGCTAGCCCATCCCCGGATGAGTGCTGGGAGGGACCAGGAAAGAGAAGAAAGCATTGGCCAGAGAGAGGGTGGGGAGCCTCTTCTGGCTCCAGGGGCCGGGAGAAGAAAGCCCAGGCAGCAATGGGAGAGCAAAGGAGGGGAGAGGTGAGGCGACAGGCAGGCCTGGGCAGGGCTGGAAGCACATGGGGAGAGGAAGTGGGAAAGTAGAGCAGCCCAGGGATGAGGGAGGGGCAGGAGGTGGGAGTGCGATTGATGGAGAAGACAAAGGAAGGAAGCGGAACAGAGCAGAGGCAGAGGGAGGCGGGCCCGCCATTACTTCCAGTGTCCCCAGGGACCTGCTGGAGCCTCTTGGGGAGTCTCTTTCCCTCTCTGGCCTGTCTTTTCATCTGGAAAACGTGAGGTTGGGGTAGATGATCTCAAGAGGTACCCCATCTGAGGTACCTGAGGGTGCCAAGCTTGCCAGAAAGAGGGGAGATGGCTGGGAGTAGGAGAGGGAGTGGTCCCCAGTCCCACAGATGGAGAAAAGATAATCCTGGTTCACAGGCCCTTTTCCCAGCTCCATGCTTTCCCTCAGCCCCTTCCTGGTGTGGCCCCTTGGCCTGGCAGAAGCCCTGGGTTGTCTGTGAGTCCCTCTTTTAGGCTGCAGGGAGGCACGGGGCTGGCGGAAAGCTGGGGGTCCAGTATTAGGCCCCGCTGCAGGTGAGTAAGCCATCCTGGGTTCCCGCTGCCAGACTCTTCCAGGATATGGCCTTGGGATAAACTGCCCCATCTGCACTGAAACACCTGGGACATCCCAGCACTCCATCTTACGTGACCTGGAGCCACATTCTCCCTGGGGTGAGAGGTGGGAGCCTGTGTAACTTTCCCAGGGTCGGGGGTGATTCAGTGCTCCTGCCTGCCTCCCTCTTCAAGTTAACTGTGTAATTACACAGCAATAATAATAACTGGCACTTACACACCAAGTCCTAAGTACATAATTTATTTATGTAACGACATAATGACTGTTTGCTGGCCTGGGGGCTGTGGGGACCATGTGCAAAGGCTTAGCTGCCATCTGTACCACCCGGGGGACACTGACTACGTGGATCAGCAACCCATGGGAGCCATGTTTCCTAGAAGCAGTCGTCATCCAGCCTGAGGGTCCTGTCCTAGTGCAGCAGGGGTGAAGAAGGGCCAGCTCTCTTACATGGAGTTTGCTTACATCACTCTATCCACTCTAGGGGGTGAGGTTAGCAGTGCCAATGCCCACTCCCATCCCCTTGAGGACTGAGGGGGATCCTCCAGAAGGTTACACAGTCCCTTTCTGGGCAGAGGGAGAAAATTCATGCCAGGCTGGCAAATTTGGAGAGACTCCGGGTCACCGCCCAGGGAAACAAGAGGCCTTGCCCAATATAGGCATTTATGAGCCTGGAGGCAAAAAATTCTCTTCTCTCAGCCCTGCCCAGCCTAGCCCTACCCAGCTTAGCCCTGCCATCCTTGGCTTGGCTGGTCCTGGGACCACAGCCCAGCTTCCCTGGCCTGGCCTGGCCTGGATACTGGTTCCCATGTAGACCTTTTGGGAATTCCCAATGGACAACTTCACAGATGCTAACTTCCTAGTGGCTATAGCTGGTCTCAAGGAACCTGAAGACCCAGGGTGCCTGGATGGCTCAGTCGGTTAAGCGTCCAGCTTCGGCTCAGGTCACGATCTTGCAGTGTGTGGGTTCAGGCCCATGTCTGGGCTCTGTGCTGGCACTCTGTAGCCTGCTTGGGATTCTCTCTCTTTCTCCCTCTCTCTGCCCCTGCCCTGCTCACACTGCCTCTCAAAAAAAAAAAAAAAAAAGAACCTCAAGACCCAACTCCGGTCCCGTCCTCTTTATTCTTACTACCATCAAATCAGCCCTCTACTTTTCCTCGGAGCCCCTGTTCACAGCTCATGAACGTTCCAGCACTACTAACCACAAAGCAAGAACCACTAGGACATCTAGGCTGTTGGCTGTTGGAGCAATCTGGAGCTGTGAATACCATAATTCATCCAGGAGCAGGATCTACCAATTTCAAGTGGATATGATATCAAGATAGGGCCAGAAAGCCTGAGTTCTCTTTCCAGCTCAGCCAGATTTTCCTGGTGGTTCCTGGGAAGTAATATTCTCCCTTCAGCCTCAGTGTCACTTACCTGTGGACCAAAGGAAAGTGAAATACTCTCCAAGGGCTGTTCTAGCAATAAACCTTCAAAGAAGAGCTCTGAATCTCCAAATCTGTTCCCAACCCTGGGAACCTCGTCCCTTGCTGCGGGCTGCTGCCCTCGTAGCTGGCCCTCTAGTAGCCTCCCTCCTACTTTGGAAGGTCAACCACTGGTTTCCGGAAACCTCTATCTTCTAAGCCCAGCTGTGGATGCATGTGGGGATGCCCATGGGAACCAGCATGCACATACATGGCCTCAGGGGCTCTCAGCACTGCACTTGGCCATTGGCCATTGCAGAATCCCTGCAGATTTCTTAGGGCTGCATGCTACAGCATCAAATCGCTGCTGCTGTTGCTGTTGATGATGATGAGGAGGAGGAGGAGGAGGAGAAGAATGGCAGGGGTGGTGACTTTGATGGCTCCTGAGACCCATACTCACCCCTCAATCTGTTTCCTACACTCTGCCCCAGTCACACCAGCCTTCTGGTAATTCCGACTCCCTCTCCCAGCCACTCCAGAGCAGTGGGTTCTGGAAACTGTGGTCAGTGAAGTGTCTCCCACAAGCCTTTGTCTAATTATGCACATTGTTCTGGGGTTCTGACTGATGTCCAGCCAAGTGCTTCCTTTATGTGATTTCATACATAAGCTTCCCCTTAAATCACTGGGCATCTCCAACACCACCAGCCTACCCCCTAGCTTCTGGGGCTCAGCTAGCAGCCACTGGCTTCAACAGCTCAGCTGCCTGTGGGGAGCCCCAGCCAAGCCTTCTTGCCCTCACCTCTGCCTTGCCTTTGCTCCTTGGGGGTCAGACATTGCTCGCTCAGCACCTGCTATGTGATGGGCACAGTGCTGGGCACTGCAGGATACGAAGGCCCTGTCTTCAGGAGTTCACGATCTAGAGGGAAGACAACACTCTCAAAGATGGACAAAAATCACAGCCTAAGAGAGCAGAAATTTATGGATAATTTCCTGCAAAAGGATGAGACCAAGTATCCTGGAATTTCCTGGGGGAGAGAGAGCTAAGTGTGACCTGGGGTGGTCAGTGAAGGTGGGATTGCTATAAAAAGGGGAAGATACCATTTAACAGAAAGCGCAGGAGGTGGGATGTGAGCTGGGGGTGAGAAGAGGGAGGCCAGAGGGAGGTACACTGACTTATCAGGGAAACTGGTGCCTCAAACGCCCACCTGTGCCCTTGGGCCATTTCCCTGTCCCTCATGTCTCAGGACCAGGGAGCCCCCACATTTGGAGTAGCCTTAAGGCCACCCCAGGCACAGAATTCAGCATCCCTTAGGGCTCCCTTTCTCTCGCTGCGTGCTGGGGTTCCACAAAGAAGAGTGACACCCGCTCCCTAATCTGTACACACACAGATACACGCTAAAGACAGCAGCTTCAGGAGCTCCTCTGCCAAATCTCCTAGGATCGTCCCTCCATCCTCTCCCCTCCCCCTCTCCCTCTCCCTCACCATCTCATTCACTCAAATCGGTGTACACCTCACCCCTCTTTTAAATCCCTCCCATCCATTACATAACTCTGTTTGGGCTTATTTTTTGCCCAGAGGTATGAGCTGCATTTCTGCATATTTAAGCTGTCCTTGATTCATTCCTGCCCGTTTCTTAGTTCTGTTTGCCCAGGTGCCCGCCCGCCCCACCCACAGGCTCTGAGGCCCCGGGAACATGCCCACGTTAGGCTCAGCTTGCCTCACAGCTAGTGGCTGTTCCACTCCAGGTCCAAAGGAGTGGACACAGAGCCACACCGGGGCCCCACTAGTTGGGTCCTAGGCCGTGGTAGTCCCTGCGGCTGGCCATACTGCAGTCACAAAAATGCTGGTACCTGCCATTGCTCTCCTTTCTTCCCTCCCAGTGAGCCTTGGCCTTTGTATCTCCTAGTCCTCTCTACCCCCATGCTTGCACCCTGGCTGTAATTCAAGGGGGGAAGGGGCAGTGGGAGAAAAGACAAAATGCTAATTAACGGCTTATTTCCTATTAGCTTCTTACAAATAGAACGGCTTAATGTCATTACTGAAATGGTTGCAAGGGGGCTCTTGTTGCACTATAAAATAATTAGCTGACAATCATTATTTTATTTTTAAGAGCTCATTACCAAATAGGCTGTAATTCACTCTCTAGCCTTCCCTCCTGCTGTGGAGACAGGGTGATTTGGTGGACAACGGTGTGGGGAGACTTTGTGCTCAGGGTCACCAGTTGAAACGAGGATTCTGCTTAGCTGTTTCCAGCTACTGTAAGGAGCTGGCGCCTGCTGAGCCACGAAGGCTTGACAGGCTTGAATGGTGGCCAGGGCCTCCCAGGTTCTGTCCACATTACAGTGGTGTCTGAGGCAGGCCCCTGATCTCTGGGGCCACAGAGAGGACACTGAACTCCTCGGGAGACCCTGCCACTCAAATTTTGCTCCTGGCATGCCAGTGCTACCCCTCCATGCCCTCACCCTCTGCTCTGTATACCCCGCTCAAGAGCAACCCGTTGGGTACTGCGCTCCTGCCACGTGGCCGGCTGGCTGCCTGATCCACATGTGCTCTCTTGTAACAACTCCGAGTATTGTTATCCGATTTATAAGCAGAATTACATAGAAAGGCCGTGTGTGGTAAATTCCAGATGATCATCTAGCCAAAGTGAAAGGATCATGGTAACCTCTGTTTTGCAAAAGATGAGAATGGGGCACAGGAGTTGTTTTCCTGGAGTATGGCACAGCCTGGGCAGAGGCACATGAGTGGGAGCCCACAAAGTGGGTTCACAGAATGATGAACATTCCAGTCTGACTGACATAAAAGACTCATGCAGGGAGTCATGGTTGATAAGCCTGGGCAGAGAGGATGGGGACCAGATGGCTCGGAGCTCTGAGAGCTCATGCCAAGAAAATGAGAGGACATAGAAGGTTTTTAGGCAAGGAGGTGACCCAACTGAAGTTCTCTTCTCCGAGACTCATCTGGCAGCAATGTGCAGGGCAGAATGGAGCAGGACGAGTCTGGAGGCATCAAGAATGATCAGTGCAACATTTTTCACGATGGTAGCCACCTTTAAGACTACGCTGGGATGCTTGCTGCAAATGCGGAACGATGATCCCATACAATACATTCAGAATCACAGTCTCTGGAGTGGGGCTAGAGTTGGTATTTGTAACTATTTTGATGCGGATGGTATGTGAAACACACTTGGAGAAAACTGGCCCTAGATAATCCAGTCCCCACTGCTCAGCTTGGCATTGGAAGCTTTCTGTAACCTGTCCCCACCAATTTTTTCTCCTCACAACTGTATTTTTAAAGTTAATTGAGATATAATGCACATGCCATACAAGTGAACCACTTAAAGTGTACAATTCACTGTTCCTGGTATATTTAGAGAGTCGTGCAACCATCACTACATTCAATTTAAGTCCTTTTCATCTCTCCCCAAAAGAAACTCTGTATTCTTTCGTACCCCTCTTCCCTTATTACGTATAGCCCAATGCAACCATAGATCAACTTTCTGTCTCTATAGATTTGCCTCTTCTGGACATTTCATATAAATGCAATCACACAGCATGTCCTCTTTTGTGCCTGGCTCTCTTCACGTAGCCTACTGTTTCCAAGGTACATCTATGCTATAGCACGTATCAGTACTTCATTCGTTTTTATGGCCAAATAATATTCCATTGTATGGATGTACCATGTCTTTTTTTTTTTTTTTTTGGTTGCTTGTGCTTTGGGCATCACATCTTAGAAACCATTACCTGGGGTGCCTGGGTGGCTCTGTCGGTTAAGTGTCCGACTCTTGGATTCGATTCAGGTCATGACCTCACAGTTCATGAATTCGAGCCCCGCATAGGGCTCTGCACTGACACCTGTGGAGCCTGCATGGGACTCTGTGTCTCCCTCTCTTTCTGCCCTTTCCCTGTTGTGTGTGTGTGTGTCTCTCTCTCTCTAAAATAAATAGATAAGCATTAAAAAAAAAACCACATTACCTAATCTGAGGAAGGTCACGAAGATTTATGCCTATTTATGTTTTCTAAGAGTCTTGTATTTTTAGCTTTTACAATTTTATCTTTGATCCATGTTAAGTTTTGTATATAGTCTGATGTATTCTTCTGCATGCAGATATCCCATTGTCCTAGCACCACTGTTAAAGATACTACAAGTGCATCAGTTCCTCTCAGTGATTCTTACATGGACTGCAGTCTGAGAACAAATGCATTAGAGGATACAGAACCAGGCTAAGCAATGTGTGAGAGGGCTTAAAGTAGTGTTCTTATCATGAAGTGGCACCTGGGTGGCTCAGTTGGTTAAGTGTCCGACATCGGCTCGGAGCGTGATCTCGTGGTTCACTAGTTCAAGCCCCGCATCAGGCTCTGTGCTGACAGCTCAGAGCCTGGAGCCTGTTTTGGATTCTGTGTCTCCCTCTCTCTCCGACCTTCCCCTGCTCATTCCCCCCCCCTCTCTCTCAAAAATAAAACATTAAAAAAAAAATTAAAAAACAGAAGTGAGATAAAAGGATGGATGAGAGATAGAAGGATGAAGGATATGGTAACACAAGGTGATGGAGTGGTTGTAATGATCCATAAAAATTCAAAGATGATACCATGATTGCACGTTTCCTTGCATCCCTACCCTTCCATAGCTTAAAACATGTTTCTACGTACTTTGTCTCATTTGGTCCTCTTACTGAGGTAGGGAGGCCATTGCTATTTCCATATAACAGAGGAGGAGAGTGAGGGTCCAACAAGTGGTCAGTAAGCAGCCTAGGCAGCCCCAAGACTCTAAACACTGGTGATCTGAATGCTGACGGAAGCTGAGGAAACAGGCACCAGTGCTGCTTTAGCTGTTTAGACAGGTTGGCCTGGAGCCGCAGGCAGGGCATGCCTAGCAGACATCCGAAATGGCAGCGCTGGAGCTGGCTCTAGAGGTCGGGGTTGAAGAAGGGGTTTGGGGACTGGCTCCTGAAGAACATCATTCATGGTATCGGGGCAAGCAAGCCGGCCAGGGAGAAAGTGCGGACGGAGAAGAGGAAGGCGAAAAAGCAGGCCCGTATTTAGAGGCCAGGGAGCATCAAAACAGTGGACAGGAAAAGAGCTAGAAGAATTTTCTGAGCAGACGGTGGGTCAACCAGTAGCAAACACTGAATAAATAGCTAGAAGGGTGAAAACTTCCCGAAGGAGATGGGTGGGTGGAGGGGGCTCGGAAGGAATGTCACAAATCACTGCTGTGAAGATTGGCTATGGGGACCACACCTCAGTGCCTGATGGGACTGTGTTACATGAAGGACACCCTTTTTGAATTGTTTTGTAAAGCAGATAATTGCTCTCTAATACCTCTTGCCCTTTCTCTCAAGAAGAATTTGCACAGAAAAGTTTTGCTTAAAGCTAGTTATGCTTGCCTGTGGAAGAGAGCACAATGTGTTTTCCAAAATGCTTCCCCTCCCAAGGGCACGGTGGCCAGGCCAGGTTTCTTCAGTCTGAGTACAGATTAGGCAGGCAATTCTGAGTTTTTAGCTTACACTCAAAGTCAGGGAAATGGTAGGTGTGGGGTCACTAACTCTCCCTTCCCCATGACCCCTGGGCCCCATATGGCTCTGTGTTAGTAAGAGCAGAAGCAATTGCCAGGGACCTGGCTCTTATGTTTGGTTTGTATGCATTACCTGCTTGAGAAAATGATCTTCAATGTTCCTGAATCCCTGTAGCTAAGTGATATTTGGGGGGCGGGGGGGGTGGCGCATGGGAGGTGACAAGATGAGGGACACAATGTTAGAATGATCAAGCATCTGGAAAAGGGTACTGGATCCTCTCTTGTTCCACATCTTAGCTCTTATGGATTTAGTTTGTATCAGGGTAGAGGTGGGGGCAGGGTAAGTTACAGGACTAAATTCCTGGCCTTGTGATAGTTTATTTCAATTGAGCAGGGCTCTCTGAGCACCCAGCGTATGCAAGCTAAGCACGGTGGGGGACACAGTGATGTTGACGATAATCCCAGTCTTGAGGCTCTCGCAATCGCCATGCTAACAGACCAGAGTTGCGGTCTCTTGCACATACTTGCCATGCAAATATTTGTGAAAACAAAATTGAATTAGAATACACAATGCAGGGCTCTAAAAGTGAAGCAATCAATGCACACCATGGAATACTAGGTAACCACTTCAATGACAAATATGTTGGCTATGTCCATGTACAAAGACTGTAAATAAAATACAGTAATTGAACAAGGCAGAGACCACACCAGAGACAGCTGTTCAAGGCTCTCAGCCAAAATCAGAGAGGCTGTGGAGGGCAGTAAGGATGTATATGTTTGGTGTTCCATAAGTTTCCTTCCTGTAAACTAGCTTAGGTTCATAACAAAAATGAGTGTTCTAGAACACAAGTGCTACAGAACTATGGAGGATGGAATGGTCATGGAAGAATGAGACTACAGCTGGGTCTTGATGGATGGATAAATTTTACCCAAACCGAAGAGGGTAGAGAGTATTCCAAACAGGGAGAATAGCATATATAAGTGTTCAGAGATAAGAATGTGCAGACTATCATAAGACATAGTGAGGGCGTCAGCTTAGCTTGGAGAAGTAGATGTGGATCCTGATGTGAAGGCTTACATGCCAACCTAAGGTGTCTAGATTCTGTTTTATAGTCTGAACAGGATTCTGAGTCTCATTAATCTTCACAGTTGTGAGGATTAAGTGAGTTAATCCAGGCAAAGTCTTTAGATCAGTACTAAATGTTTGCTTAGTATTATTATTTTCATCTTTGTGGCTCGTCTCCCAACTAAACCATTTCTGTTGAGGGCAGGGATTCAATCTTTCAGAGAAGGAAGGAAGTAGTGGGTGATCAGTTAAGCAAGACTCACCAGGGTAAGGTTCTCAGTGTAAAACATGACTTCTCTGAGATTTGAAGACACTAATCAGGTATTAAGAAGGGGATATCTGGAGTGGAGATTGAAGACAGGAAAAGGAGATTCTTCCAGACAAAGGAGAGAGCATATAGGAAAGCCCAAAGAGAAAAGAAAGTACAGAAAACTAAAAAAAAGTTTAGCTACCGCCTCTGAGAAGGTTTCTGTTTTAAAAGCAAATGAAAAAGAGGTTATAGTAAGGTTGCAGGAAAACAGGGTTCTCACTTAATACACAAAAGTCAGCCACTTTCCTATGTACCACCAATGAACAAGTGGAATTTGAAATTAAAAAGTCACCATTTACATTAGCACCCCTCCAAAATGAAAAACTTAGGTATAAATCTAACAAAAATATGTACAAGACCTATATGAGGAAAACTACAAAGCTCTAATGAAAGATATCAAAGAAAAACTAAATAGATGGAGGGATATTCCATATTCATGGATAGGAAGATTCAATATTGTCAGGATATCAGTTCTTCCCAACTTGATTTCTACATTCAATACAATCTCAATCAAAAAAATCCCAGCAAGGTATTTAGTGGATATTGACAAACTGGTTCTAAAGTTTATATGGAGAGGAAAGGTCCCAGAATTAGCCAACTCAACCTTGAAAGGGAAGAACACAGAGAAGTGATGTTATTCAAATCAAGACTTTCTGTAAAGCTACAGTAATCAGGCCAGTGTGATATGTGGAAGATACACAAATGTATCAATGGAACAGAGCCCACATAAATATAATCAACGGATTTTTGACAAATAAAGGCAATACAATGAAAAAACAATGGTTTTTTCAACAAATGGTGTTAGAATATTCACATGCAAAAAAGTCAGTCTAAGCATATATCTTATACCCTCCATAATTATCTCAAAATGGATGATAAATGTAAATGTAAAATGGAAAACTATAAAATTCCTAGAATATAATACAGGAGAAAGTCTAAATGACCTTGGGTTTGGCAATGACTTTCTAGACACACCACCAAAGTCGTGATCCCTGAAGAAATAGTTGATAAGCTGGACTTCGTGAATATTAAAAACTTCTACATGTTGTCATCATTAAAAAAATGATAATTATGTAACATGATAGATGTGTTAGCTAATGCTATAGTGGTAAGCATACTGCAAAATACAAACGTATCAAATCAGCAAGTTGAATACCTTAAGTTTATACAATGTTATGTGAATTATATCTTAATTATGAAACAAAACAAAACTTCCGTGAAAACGTCAAGAAAATGAGAAGACAAGTCACAGAGAGAAAATATTTGCAAAAGACACATCTGATAAAGTACTCCTAGGCAAAATACACAAAGAACTCTTGAGGATTTTAAAATAGGCAAAAAACAGGTATCTCACCACAGAGGATACACAGATGGCAAGTAAGCATATGAAAAGATGTTCAACATCATATGTCATTAGGCAATTGCAAATTAACACAATGTAATACTACTACACACCTGTTAGAATGGCCAAAATCCAGAATGCTGACAACACCAAATGCTGGCAAGGGTGTGGAGGAATAGGCACTCTCATTCATTGCTGGTGGGAATGCAAAATGGTACAGCCACTTTGGAAGACAGTTTGGCGGTTTCTTACTATACTCTTACTCTACAATCCGGCAATCATGGTCCTTGGTATTTACCCAAATGAATTAAAAACTTATGTCCACACAAAAACTAGCACAGGGATGTTTATAGCAGCTTTATTGGTAATTGCCAAAATTTGGAAGCAACCAAGATGTTCTTCAGTAGGTGAGTGGGTAAATAGACTGGTACATCTAGACAAAGGGGCATTATTCAGGGCTAACAAGAAATGAACTATTGAGCTATGAAATGACACGAAGCAAGCTTAAATGCATATTGCTGAATCAAAGAACCCAATCTGAAAAGGCTACACACACCCTGTATGTAGCCAAATATATGACATTCTGGAAAAGATAAAACTATGGAGACAGTAAAAAAAAAAAAATCAGAGTTGTCAGTGGGTAGAGAGGAGGGAGGGACGAACAGGCAGAGTACAGAGGACTTTGGGGACAGTGAAACTATTGTGTATGATACTACAGTGGTGGATACATGTCATTATACATTTGTTAAAACCAAAAAAAATGACCAACACCATGGGTGAACCCTAATATGAACTATGGACTTAGAGTGATAAGTGCCGTGTCAATATGGGTTCATCACTTGCAACAAATGTATGACTGTGGGGGGAGGGGCACGTCAATAGTGGAGGAGCCTGTGCATGTGTGGGTATGGGTAAATGGGAACTCTATACTTTCTGCTCGATTTTGCTGTGCAGTTTTAACTTAAAGCAAATGACAATTATGAAACAGTGTTTATGCCACATTATCTGTCATTAGAATGTTTCTTGTATTTTCCAGTGGTCTTTTAGACACTGTGGTCTGTGGTAGACATCCCTGAAATATGACAGGGCATGAACACAGGGCCGTAGTGAGCTACCAGAACTTGCTAAGAAACCTCCGTGCCTGTCCTGCTCAGCCACTAATTAGCTCTGTGGCCTCAGATAGATCTCAGACTCTCCCTCCCCCACTCTCTGGAGCCCAGTTACCTCCTCCCCAACAAAGAGTTTGGATGGATCATCCCCTCGGCAAGGCCCCTTCTAGCTCTCATGTCCCATGTCTGTGCCAAAAAATTTGGAAGCTCTGGCTCTCTGGTAATTCACTTGAGAGAAAGACCTTGGAGATCAACCTCCAAGGGCTCAGCCAAACCCAAAGCCCCAGCTGTAATTCAAAAGGCCTGACAAACAAGAGACCAGCAAAACCCTAAGGACTGATGGGATCCATTAGGCCTGCTGGGGACTGTCACACATGGGACCTTTGAGCTCTCGGAAGGTAGCAGCAGCTCAGATACATAAGCTCTGCCCAAATAAGTGAATCCCAGGCCCCTCTGATCAGATAGCTCAATGCTGCCCCAGCAGTCCTGTTGGTCATTTCCCCCTTATGCTGGTTGCCAACAGGGCTAGCTGGAAAGACTGGCTCTGACAGCTCCAGGGAGCATGTCTGGTGCCAAGGACTCTGGGCTGCAGCATGCAAGGAGGAAGCAGAGAAAAGACAGCAAGCAAACCAGGCCTGGTCCAGCCCTACCCAGGATCACTGGGATGGATGAGGGAGGCCTCATTGCACCTTCTGCAGCCACCTCCCATAACCCTGCAGGCCTGACACTGAAGGGCTCTCTGAGGGGCCCATGATCCTGGAGAGGGGAAGGGCCATGGCTGTCTAGACCCAAGAGTCTCTGGTGGATTTCCATCTCTTCTGATCAGAACTGAACTCTCTTTAATAAAATATCCTGGTGCTAAATCAATTAAGTCTTGACAAGAATAAATCTTTTTGGTTTGCAAGACAATATCAAGAGTGCAGAATTTCTGGTAAACGAGAAAAAGAAAAAAACCCTGAATATTTTTCTTAAGGGTGATGAATTATGCCTTCCTTGTTGTGTCCTACAGACGGAATTACTCAACCGGCTTGTTCTGTTTTAATTAACCCAGCTAATAACTTCCCTGCTGGATTCCCTTGTTCATAACTTCTTGGTTTCACATAATAACGTGTTTGTTTCTTCCTTTGTGTTCTAATGAAATGATAATAACCTTCTCTGGCATTCATTTCATCCTTAATATCCGGAGATTTCATTAATATAAACCCTCTTTCCATCTGCTCTTGCTCCCTTTTAAAGGAAATATTTCTCCGTTTTCTTTACTTGTCTTCTTTGGGGAGGCTCAGCTAATCTCCTCTTTCCTCCAGAAAGAATCTTTCTGTAAGGCTTCCCTGGGCCGCCGGGGCTTGGCACGGTTTCCATTGGCCACCTCCCTTTCCAGGGCCTCACTGATGTCTCCTCACTGCTGCTTCAGGGACAAAGACCATGGTTCACTTTGAGTCTATCCCTTGGAGGAAGGCAAGGGCACTAAGTTGCTCACACCTTTTTAGGGTGGGGGCAGGTAGGAGAGTGAAAATGACACTGGTGATGTTCTCTGCAGTGACCACAGGAAACATCAAGACCAGGAACAGCCCATAGGGAGGCACTGAGAGGTGGGAACAAGAGGATGGCCCAGAGGTCAAGGAAGAGTCAGGCCAACCGAGATACCAAGATCAAGTAGGGATGGCGCAGTCCGGCAGTTCATCGATAACCTCTAGTGTCTGGTTGTCTTCTTTCTTGTTTTCGTCAGGAGCTAAATCCTATTAACCAGTGTCAGGATAGAAAAATTGCTACAGAGTGAAAGCCCTGTGTTTAAAATAATGCTGCACCGAAGAATCTACTGGATCCCCACTGCTCCGTACAAACTCAGCACAGGTCTTGCCACTGTGGGGGGCGGAGCCTCCACTTCTGCCTCCAAGGAGTTTCTACATGGGTGCGAAACTGACATGACGCTCCCCAGAGCACCAGCAACCTCAGATCCCGAGGTCTGGTGCCCACTGAATGTGCCTACCCTGAAGGTCATGGGGAGGGAAACTTGCAGCTGAGTGGCCAGGAAAAGCTTCCACTCTTTCCCTGAATATTTTCTTTGATTTCTACTACCATCCGGACTAGAAACCTCTCCAGGGGTCCTTCTATTCTGTCAATAGTATAGACCCCTGGAGTGTGTTGAGGGGCTGCTGGGAATAGAGCAGTTCGAGCCTTTGAGTCAACTGGTCGAGGGGAGAAGTAAAGGCCCTGCAGCCAAACCCAGCCCAGGGGAGTAGAAGTGAGCAGGCAGAGGCTGCAGTCAGGAGCCTGCAGCCAGGCTCCTGAGGTCTGTTGGAGGGCTCTGCAGGGATGGAGAGCTTGAGGAAGAGGGTAGGGCGCTATTCTGCCAGCCCAGCTCCGCAGACCCCACCGTTCTACCCACCCCACAGTGTCTTCCAAACAGCCCTCCATGGATGCAGGGAGGCTGCTTCCACCAGTTGGCAGGGCCCATTCTTGCTGCCCAGGACACCTTTACCCTATTTCCTTCCACCTGGTCACCCCCCAACCCTGCCGTGTCCTGCCACATGCACCCGGCGGGTACAGCAAATGTGGCCATTGCAGCCTCTGAGTCATCCCCCTCTAATGTGGCAGTAGGGTGTGGGGAGGGCCCAGGCCTCCCTCTGACACAGAAGGAGAATAGAAGAGCTTTTATCACCCACAACAGATGTACTTCTTCAGATCCCCAGGAGACACTGTGCCCTGTCGCACTTGCTCTGGCTTCTCGGCCAGGGTCAGCATGCTCGGGTATGGGCATCTCGCTCTACATTTAACATTTCCCTCTGTACTTTCTGGGGCTGGCATGGGTGTCAAGCAGGAAGGATGACACTACAGAGGCAGCAGGGGAGGAAGCACTCGTGACTGAGTGCTCTGCAGGGAGCCGTGCACACAGGGCAGGCCTGGTCCTGCTCAGTCACATGTGATCTTACAAGCGTGGCTCTCGGTGGTCCTCCGTGGTAGCCACCCCTTCCCGATTCTCCCTGCTTCTCAGCCCCCTGGTTGGCTGCAGTGAGTGATGGTGCTGTGTCTATGACCACAGGAGCCTGGCCTCTGGCTACATGGTCTGTGCAGAGGACACAGACATGGCTTCTACCAGGTGTCCTGTGGGCAGGGATGAGCGGGGCTCCTGTGCGGGGATACCTCTGGGCAGGCAAGCAGTCTAACTGTGCTGTGACTTTCTCGCTTCGTTGGGCTACAAGTGGTCAGCCTCCAGATTCCAGGCTCAGGCAAGGCTGCCTCTAGCCCAACGCCGACCTAGGAATGAACGCTGAGTAAACCCCTCCAGGGCTAAAACCCCTGTTTCCTCTTCTCTCGGAGGTCTGAGGTCACTTCTTACGCTACATCCATCCCAGAGTGGGTGCAATGGGCCCCAGCCATTAGCTGTATCACCTGAGCTCACCTTGCAAGCACATTCCCTCCGGGCCTTCAACCAGGCAGTCAGACACAGCCTCTGTGACCATGGAAGGAAGAAGCTGCTTGGCTCCTGAGGGGATGGAGCTTAGGGCCCCGTGCCAGTCACTTGCTACCAGGACTCTACTGTTGGGATGTCCCTCCTGCAGCCTGACCTTCATTTCTTCTGCAGAGTCAAGATTTTCATACAGTCCTGTTCTAAGAGGCCAAGAGGGACCTAATAAAAGGAGGTGGTACCTGGCAAGGGTCACAGCTGCCTCTCTGGGAGACCATAGTGGGAGAGCTCGCAAGCGGGAGTGGTGGTCTCTCCCCCCTGCCACCACCCCTGCTCCCTACTGCGGTTATTCTTGGCTCACTCTAGGCCCAGATGCCTCACCCGTGCCCTATTACTCCATCCTATTTGGAACCTTCGCTGCAGTGAGTTCCAGGCAGCTGCTCTCCTCCTCCCCCCTCCTCCCCCTACCTTTAATCTCCCTCTTGTACCTGAAGCCCTCTGCTTCCCTGCTTAGAGGCTGTGGGATTGCTCCTCAAAGAATATACAAGACGGGAAAAGGAATGACTCTACTGGCCTTGGATGGGATGGCTACCAGCTCACAGCTTTGTCTAACCTCTCTCTGGAATACCAAGATGTGGACTTCCAGAGATTGGGGCTATGTCTCTACTCTGTCTCTTGTCCTGGGAAGAGACTCACTGTGTTAAAAAAATGGAACCATCTCCTTCCTCACACTATCACCTACTGCTGGCCCCACAGTCCTCCACCACTGGCAGAGACAAGAGGCAAAAAAAGAGCTCTCTGGCCATCAGTCAATTCCCCCATTGCCAATACTCTCATGCCTGGGGCAGCCATCCCCGCAAAGCAAGGAAGATAACAAGATGAGCATGAATGCCCACGCCCTGAGTCCCATCACTGAGGCAAACTGTGAGAGTTGCCCAGTTCATAGACATGAAGCCAGCCACCCTGACAGCCTCCCCCAGATCTCCACTTTTCTGCAGCAATGAACCTTGTGGGCCACCTCCTTCCTGAAAAATTTCCCTCCCGTGTCTTCCTTCACTAATGATAGATTTTTCCTTTTCCTCTCACTCTGTCCATGCGAGTGCTTCTCAGGATTCTGTCCTTGGCTCATTCATCCATTCATTTTTTCCTCCCTTCTATAAGCGTTTCAGCCTTGCTCTGGGCCAAATGTTGGGCTGGGCATTGGCCATTTACTTCTCACACCCACCTCTAGGACTTCCTTAAGCCCCACAGCACTACCCACCTCTTCTCCTAGCACAACCCAAGTGTGTCTCCCACGCTGGCCTTTCCTGATGGTCAGCCCTGTGTTCTCAACTCCAGCCGGGTATCTGACCCCGGAAGGTGAACCTCAAACACTACAAATGGAGCTTAACCCCTTTTCCTGGAGCCTGCTCCTCCTGGTTCTTGATTCTCTAACTTCTATTACCTGCCTCAGCATATTCTTGGCCACTGGAGCTGCAAATCAGGAGCCGTCTTTGACTGACAGCTTGGCATCACATCTAGTCACTGGCTGTGCCTGGTGAGTCCTGCCAGCATGATGTTCGTCTAACACATCTGCCCCTGCCTCTTTTTTTTTTTTTTTTTAATTTTTTTCAATGTTTACTTATTTTTGAGACAGAGAGAGACAGAGCATGAACGAGGGAGGGTCAGAGAGAGGAAGACACAGAATCTGAAGCAGGCGCCAGGCTCCGAGCTGTCAGCACAGAGCCTGATGCAGGGCTCAAACTCATGGACTGTGAGATCATGACCTGAGCCGCAGTCGGATACTTAACCGACTAAACCACCCAGGCACCACCCCCCCCATCCCCACCTCTTTATTTATTCTCATCACAGCCACCACAGTTGAGGCTCTTCCAGAGTCTCCCAACTTCCCCGCTTCATCCTGGCTTTCTAGTCCATGACCACCCAAAATATCCCATACAAAGTAGCTGGATTAATCTTCCCCAGAAAGCTTTTTATCTCGTCACACCTCTACTCCACAGCATTTTTGAATGCTCTATCAGCTCTCCTGTGTCCATATTCTATGGCTTGTCATTCAAGGCATCCATATTGTGTTTTCCCTCATTGTCCTGGCCACATGGGTCCCAAACACACCCTATGCCTTTGCAGTGGTGCTTATTCTGGCCCCTAGACTCTTTATGCCCTCTCGGCTATTTTTAAGTCTATCCATCCATGAAGAACAGGATCAGCTGTTTCTTCCCTCAAACATGTCATGCCTTCTACTACAATGATTCCTGTGGCCTCGTTATTCTAGGTAGACAATAATCTTTAATTTACAGAAACTTTTCCCCATTCCTCATTGTACTCCTAGCATCTAACACAGGAGGGTGTTCACAGTGCTTGTCAAATGAATGAATTTATAATTCCTGTGGGCTACAAGCTCTACAGAAGGAGGATGTGAGGAGTGGTTACAGTTGTACAGAAATGTCTGCCAAGCACATTTCCATCTGAGTACAAAGGAAATGGTACCTACAGGAGGCTACTTGTAAGTTTTTCTCTTAATGCTTTTAACCACAGGATTGCTTCTCCTCCTTGTCAAAAGATTGGATACCGTAGCTTCTCAAGGATCCCTCCAACACTCAGCCTCCTTCCTCTGGATGGGGTTTGGTATCTCGTAAGCCCCTCATAGGTCAATCTTCCCAGCAGCTGCTGGGTCACTCTGTCAGTGAGAAGAGTCATCTCCATATTCTAGGCAATTCTGACTCTACCTTGGGGACAAAGGAAGAGAATCATCAACTGAGACGTTACTGCTCATCTGTTGAATACAGGATGGCACTTAGGTTGAGCCATTTCAACGTAATTCTTGACCTAAGATATCCCATCAGCTTCAGAAAGGGCTTTTGTGCTTACATTTTAATAAGGTTGGTTGTGGGACAAACCATGAATAGAGTGTTTTCCCATAGCACCTTCCCCCTTTCCTAAATCTCTCCTACTCCTAGTCAGGACTGGATTTATCCTCCCTTAAACCTAAGCAAAGAACCAGCCTAAAGCATGACTGGCCTGTTTCTACAAATTTGCTGTTTCATGCTTTCCCTGGGGGAAGGGAGGTGAGTGAGTTCTAAAAGAGGTTTTCTCTTTCAATTTGCTGGAGTAAACCGAAGGACTTGGCTAAGCAGTGAAGAGGTGATCGCATGTACACAGCACTGAAAGCGAGATGTTTCCTATTCTTTAGGAAACTATCTGCAAAGAGATGGTTTATGTTTTATCTGTTTTAGCCACGTGTAGGGTATTTTTGGAAAAGGATTCAGCAAGAGAACAAAAGTCCTCCAGGTCTCAAAGTTAGAAAAGTAGCAGAGTTCAGTTGAAACTTTTAGACAGGTTCCCTTTGGTTTGTGTTTCTTCTCCTGGCAGGAAGTCTGCTTTCCATCTCTGTAGATCACACTTGTGCTTCTGATGATAAAATGCATGCCTCACTGACTTCCAGATACTCACTGCTGCTGACCCTGCTCAAGGCTCCACTTGCCAAAAATGGCTGGAGAATAACCACCAGGGGGACAACAAAGGCCATACGGGCTACCAAGTAGGGGCTCAGGGTTCAGGGAGGGGCAGCCCATGGGTGGAGCCTGATGGAAAGGGTAGTCTGCACTAAAGGAGACACATAGGCCATGGGCTCCTATCTGTAGTGATAGAGGTGTGAATAGAATGCTAGCCCACTAGACAACACCAAAGAGCCAATTTAGCTGTGTCTGTTCCACATGGTGACAGGCAGACTGGTGGCCAGCAAGAGGTTACACATCCAACTAGAATAAAAAGTCAAGGGCACAAGAGCTTTGAGTCAAATGGACCTGCATTTGATTGCCAGCCTTGTCATTCATTCTCACTAGCTGATAACTTAAGATTCACCATCTAACCTTGCTGAGCCTCAAGTTCCTCATATGTAAAATGAAGAAAATGATACTTTACAAAACTGTTGGGAAATGAAAGGAAATGATAGTATAAAGTGCCTAGGACAAGATCTGTCACACAGAAGGAACTCAATTTGCTGATATTCTAGCGAAAAAATATATAAATATAACACCAAATCCTGAAGGAGTTCATAATCTATCTGAAAATACAAATTATATGAACATTAGCAAAGAAAACATGATATGATCAAGCACTAGATTGTGGGAGCACAGCTTTAAACGTAGCAGTTCAGAGACAAGATCTCTGAGGGTCACAGTCATCAAGAAAGTCAAGGTGGACAAAGTAGGATGAGAGTAGGTCTTTGAACGCAGGATATGAAGGCAAAAAGTAGAGAGCAGGCCCTTCCCCTGATCCCAGGCCATAGGGGAAATGCTGGGGCCAGGTTTAAAGAGTGAAGCCCCAAAGGCCAAGAACAACCAAGTTAATGTGATAAAGAGCCAAGTAGGGGGAGACCAGGTTTTCAGGCCTTGTGCCAGGTTCTGGGAGTACAGTGATGAACAATGAGTCTAGTGGGTAAAGCAAGCCATGAAATAGGTACTATGAGAGCTTCCATATCTTGCTGGTGGGAGATGGATGGGTATAAATGACACAGAGGGGAATTTGGTAATAGCCACAAAAACTTTAAATGCACATACCCTTTGATCGGGCAATTTTCACTTACAAGAATGAATGATGTTCACTGATCATTTTAGTAGCAGAAGATTGGAAACAGCTATCAACTAGAACAAAACCCCAATAATCCCAGTTAACATTCACAGAACACTCCACTGAACAAGAGAACATATCTGCTTCAAGTGCTTATGGAATATTTACCAAGCTAGATCATATTCTGGGCCGTAATACAAATGTCAATAAACTTTAAAAGATTCAAATCATACAATTCATAATAGAATTAAATTAGAAACCAGTAACAGAAAGTTATAGGGAAAATTCTCAAATGCTTATGAATTAAACAATACATTTCTAAATAACCCAGGAGTCACAGAATGAATCACAAGAAAAATTAGAAAATATTTGGAATCAAATGAAAATATGACATATCAAAATTTGTGGGATTCGGTTCAAGCAGTAGTTAGAGAAACAATTATGGAATTAAACCCTTATGTGAGAAAAGAAGAAAGGTCTCAGTCAGTGACCTATGCTCTCACTTTAAGAGACCAGAAAAAGAGCAAGTTAAACCCAAAGTAAACAGAAAAAGGAAATAATAAAGATTGTGTTCATGAAACTAGTCAGCCTCATGCAGGCTGTGTATTTTGTGCATACACAAAAATAAACTCAAAGTGGATTAAAGACCTTAATGTGAGACCTGAAACCATAAAAATCCTAGAAGAGACTATAGGCAATAATGTCTCTGACACTGGCCATAGCAACATTTTTCTATATCTGTCTCTTGAGGCAAGGGAAATAAAAGCAAAAATAAACTATTGGGACTACCTCAAAACAAAACAAAACAAAAACACAACCTTCTGCACAGTGAAAGAAACAATCAACAAAACTAAAAAGCAACCTACTGAATGGAAGATCTTTGCAAATAACATATCCAATAAAGGGTTAGTATCCAAAATATATAAAGAACTTCTACAACCAAACACTCTAAAAAAACAAATGATCTAATTAAAAAATGGACAGAAGACATGAACAGACATTTCTCCAAAGAAGACATCCAGATGGCCAACAGGCACAGGAAAAGAGAGGCTCAACATCACTGACCATCAGGGAAATGCAAATCAAAACTACAATGATATCTCACTTCACATGTGTCAGAATGGCTAAAATCAAAAACACAAGAAACAACAAGTGTTGTTGAGGATATGGAGAAAAAGGAACCCTCTTGCACTGTTGGCGGAAATGCAAACTGGCGAAGCCACTGTGGAAAACAATATGGAGGGTCCTCAAAAAGTTAAAAATAGAACTACCCTACAATCCAGTAATCACACTACTGGGTATTTACCCCCAAAATACAAAAACACTAATTCAAAGGGATACATGCACCCCTATGTTTATAGCAGCATTATTTACAATAGCCAAATTATGGAAGCAGCCCAAATGTCCATCTAGAGACAAACGGATAAAGGTGATGTGGTATATGTATTCAATGGAATATTATTCGGCCATAAAAAGAATGAAATCTTGCCATTTGCAACAACGTGGATGGAGCTAGAGAGTAAAATGCTAAGCAAAATAAATCAGAGAAATATAAATACCCTATGATTTCACTCATGTGGAATTTAAGAAACAAAACAAATAAGCAAAGGGAAAAAATAAGAGTCCATCCAAGAAACAGACACTTAATTATAGAGAACAAACTGATGGTTACCAGAGGATAGGTGGCGAGGGTGGGAAATGAAATGGGTGATGGCGACTAAGGCATGCACTTGCTGTGATGAGCACTGGGTGATGTATGGAATTGCTAAATCAACTATTTTGTACACCTGAAACTAATACAACACTGTATGTTAAGTATACTGCAATTAAAATTTAAAAAGATGTGTTCATGAATCAGAAGACTTAATATTGTTAAAATGTAATTCCTCTCTAAGTTGCTCTATCAATTCAATGAAATCCTAATGAAACTCCCAGTAGGCTTTTTAGTAGAAATTGACAAGCTGATTCAAAGATGTATGTGGAAATGCAATGGACCCAGAATAGCCAAAGCCGAAGTTTGGAAAAGAAAAGGGGAAAAAAAAAAAAAAGCTGGGAAACTTAAACTACTTGATTTCTTATAGACTTACTATAAAGCTGTAAAAATCAGGGCAACGTGATTAGAAAATAAATAACTGTATATGTAAAACAAAGTATCCAAAAATAGATCTACACAATAGATCCATAGATATTTGACAAAGATCCTAAGGTAATTCAAGGGCATTCTTGGGGGAAAAGAACAATGTTTTCAACAAATGGTGCTAGAACAAGTGCATAGCCATACACACAAAAATGGACCTTGACCCTCACCTCACTTTATATAGGGAAATTAACTCAAAAGGGACCATGGACCTAAGTATAAGAGCTAAAACTATAAACCTTCTAAGAAGTAAACATAGGGGAGATTCTTAGTGACCTTGGGTTTGGCCAAGATTTTTTAAGTGGGACTCAAAAATACAAAATGTAAAAGAAGAAATAAATTGGACTTTAAAATTAAAAATCTTCTGCTCTTCAAATGACAGTGTTATGAAAATGAAAAGTCAAACCACTGGCTGGGAAAAAATCTACAAAACCTACCTGGCAAAGGGATTATATATAGAATATTAAAAAATTCTTATAAATAAGTAATATAAAGACACACGACTCAATTTAAAAAATGGGCAAAAGATTTGAACAGATACTTTACCAAAAGAGATATATCAATGGCAAAGAAGCACATGGAAAGATGCTTAACATCATTAGCCATCAGGGAAATGCAAATTAAAACCACAATGAGGGGTATCTGGGTGGCTCAGTCAGTTGGGCGTCTGACTTCTGCTCAGGTCATGATCTCTTGGTTCGTGGATTCGAGCCCTAAGTTGGGCTCTGTGCTGACAGCTCAGAGCCTGGACCTTGCTTTGGATTCTGTGTCTCTCTCTCTCTTTCTCTGCTCTCCCCTGTTTGCGTTCTGTCTCTCTCTCTCAAAAATAAGGAAACATTAACAAATTAAAAAAAACACACACAATGAGATAAAACTGTATACCCACTAGAATGGCCAAAATTAGGAAGAATCATGACAGAAGAAAGGTTGAGGAGGATGTGGAACAATTGGAACTCCCGTGAACTGCTAGGAAAGTAAAATGGTACAGTTTGGTAGTTTCTGAAAAAATTAAACATTACACCTCCATATCAACCTGTCATGCCATTCCTAGGGATTTATCCAAGAAAAATGGAAACTTGTATACGAATGTTCAGAGTAGTTTTGCCACAAACTAGAAACAGAATGTCCCTCAACAGGTGAATGAATAAACACATTGTGCCATATCATATAATGGGATATTACTTAGTGATAAAGTGGAAGAAACATAGCATACACATAACATAACATGGATAAACCTCAGAAACATGCTTATCAGAAAAAAAAAAAACCAGACCCAAAATATGTGGTGATTCCATTGAAATGAAATTCTAGAAATAAAAATTTAATCTCCTCTCCATTGACAGAAAGCAAATCAGCGATTGCTTGGGGCATGAGGGAACTTTCAGGGGTAATGGAATTGTTCTATAACATGATTGTGGTAATATTTCACATGATTGTATACCCTTGTCAAAATTAATAGAATTGTACACTTACAATTGGTGTTTATTGTATATAAATTCTATCTCAATTTTTTGAAAAAAGGATGACATAGTTCTATATACAGAGTAAATTTCTAAATTTATCATAAGTGTGGGGGGGGCACGCCTAGATTCAGAACTATGTATATAATACACTATCGCTTGTAGAAAAAAAAGAAAACATTCGTGTATGTCCTATGTACATTGAGCATCTCTAAGAGGATACCCAAGAAAATGTAATAGTGGTAGCCTCTAAGAAGAGGGAGGAATTCAGTGGCTGGAGTCTGAAATAGGCAGAAACCTTTGTTTTCCATCATGCTTTCTTGTACTTTCTCCCATGCATACTTTTAAAAAGATTACTGATACAGGGGAGGTACAGGACGCTATGGAAGTTCCTAGGGGGTTATCAAAAAATACTTCCTTGAAAAAGTCTTGTCTAAGGCAGGACCTGAAGGACAATAAAGAGTCAACCAATGGGAGTGGGGGCGAAAAGTGGAAGAGATCCCAGGCAAAAGGAACAGCATGTGCAAAGATCCTAAGAAAAGAAAGAGTGACATCGAGCAACCACAGGGTAGTTCTGTGGAGCTAGAAGGTTAAAGGACAAAGATGAGGTTGGGAAATAGGTGGGGGCTGATTTTCATTTTGTAAGCTAGAGGTCAGCAAACTTTTTCGATAAAGCACCAGGTGGTAAATATTTTAGATTTTGTGCGCCAAGAAACAAAATTAATGATATATTGCTAGTATATATGCAAGAAGAGAAAAAAATGATTTCCATATACTTTTTATTGATGAAATTCAAAATACAATAATTGAGCATAATATTTTGTCATACAGGTCTACTAATGAGAATAACGGAATTCTTTTCAGGAGGGCAGTAAATAACCAACACTTCACTTAAACTTCACTTAATTGGGATGCAAAGTTAGCGTTCCTATCGTGAAAACTGATTGCAAATGTTCACCTGGTGATGCCGATCCGAAATGAGATTTTATGTATTTTGTCTTTGGAAAATGTCTTCTCATGCAGATAAGTACCGCCAAATATATCAATTCATGGGCATATGATCTTCCTTGCACATATTCATCACTTAAAAGGTATTTATAGAATTCTATTAGATTCTTCTCTTGATACTAGCCTGTCATTCTGTTACAGATCAGTCACGTCCAATTGAAGGTTAGGAGGAAGCTCCTCGATCGCTCAGTTAAATGACTTTTGAAATATGGAAATTTCCCTTGCACTTGCATCAACATCAGAAGAAATACAGATGGAACTATACTTGGAGCTCAGAAAATCCTTCCCTGCACATTTGTGTGGGAATGGAGAGATCCTGCTTATAATTTCGGATAGTGCGGGAAGTATATAAAGCAGCTTGACATTGCTTGTGATTGAAACATTAGGCTCATCGAGATTATTTTACCAGAACAGAAATCTCACAAATAACGATTGTTTGGACTTGTAATTTTAGGCTCAGTTCACTAATGAATATGATCAAGTCTGCAGCAAAAGCTTAAATTCCCAAACCGTTCAGGGCTCGATGACAGGGCTGGGGGGTGGGGAGAGGCAGTTTTTCTCATTCAGAAAAATTACTCTCTCTGCTCTGAACTCAAAAATATCACAGTAAAGCTTTACGACTGTTAAGCCGTCAAAATGCTATATAATAGGAGAAGTTCTATATTTGGCTCTTATTTCTGACAAAAATGTACAGAACTATCAATGGTTAAATTCCCAAGAGTGCATATATTGTATCTGTCTACCTACCTAGCCATCTACAGATATGTATAATATATATAAGTCCACTGTTGACACTACTGGTTGAATAACACATGACAGATTAAAATATTTCCCTCAGAGTACCTGCCAATGAATAATACAGAAGAACTATAGGCGTTAAACACATTTTCCATTTTCACACGTTTTGTGAATTTGCCCAACTAAGCCTTTTTATGCTCCGCACGTATTTCTGCCATCATTAGCTCTACCACATCTTAGCAGATTCCACCTCAGGTGATACTGAATTAGCGTTGTCTCAACTATTCTCGACTGTATTTGCTCTATGCTGACTACTCCTTAGGACCAATTCTCTGGTCACTTGCAACTTGGCATGGATTCCTTGAACGAACGGTAATAATGGGCCAGTATCGCTAACATCTGTCAGCTTATCCAGAGCCAAGGAAAACCACTTGAAATCATTTGCCTTGTCTCTTAGTTTACCAGTTATGTTGCTCTCGATGTCCTCAGCTCTTTGAACAACTATTCTTGCCGAAAGGCTAACAGTCTTAAGCGAGTTTATTTTCTCTGGACACATTCTTTGGTTGCTACAATCAGACCCGATTTAATTAACTCACCATTTGTAAACAGCTTTCCTTCCTTCGCTAACAAATGAGCCACTTGGAAACTTACTTTGCTTGCAGCTTGATTTTCATTTTTTATTTTTGTGAAGAGTTCTGCTGTGATGACATAATCCGTTGTAAATTTTCTAATTTTTTGAGCCATTGTTTTCCTCTGACTTGGGGATACTGTGATGCATACTTAGTTTGTAATGCTGATGTATATTGTGTTCTTTTAGCATAGCTATAATGTCATTGTGGAACAAATATTCCTTGTAATTTAATTTGATAACAAGATAATCCCTAGTCCACTACAGCCTCAAAAGCATAGCATTCAAAGTCTACTTTTCTTTTCTTGTTTCGACATGATGTGTGCACTGTTAATAGTAAATAAAATAAAATGCCATACTGTAGTGATACATATGTCACTTGAAATGCTGTCAAATTTTAAGTGCATCACTGGTTTGTAGTGGAGCCGAGCAAAATGATGACAGCATCATATATGGTCTTTATTGCAACGACTCAAGTCTGCTATTGTAAGGCAAAAACAGTCATAGAAAATATGTAAACAAGGGGTGCCTGGGTGGTTCAGTCAGTTCAGCATTCTACTTCAGCTCGGGACATGATCTCATGGCTCGTGAGTTCAAGCCCTGCGTTGGGCTCTGTGCTGACAGCTGAGAGCCTGGAGCCTGCTTCGGATTCTGTGTCTCCCTCTCTCTCTGCCCCAACCCCCGCTTGTGCTCTGTCTCTCAAAAATAAATAAACATTAAAAAAAAGAAAATAGGCAAACAAGTGGGCAGCACGGCTTTGCACTAAAATAACTTCACTTATGGGCACTAAAATTTGAATTTCATAACATTTTCACATGTCACAAATAGTATCCTTTGATTTTTTTCAACCACAAAAAATGTATAGGTAAGAAAATTGATAAAATTAATCCAGATTGGAAAGGAGAAACAATCCAAAAATTAAGAGCACAATTTCATTTGTAACAACATCAAAAAGAATAAAATATCTAAGGATAAATTTAACAAATCAAGTGCAGAACTTAAACTCTCAAAATTACAAAATACACTGCAGAAAGAAATGAAAGATCTAAATACTACATGGAAACACATTCTCTGCTCATAAATTAGAAGTCTTAATACTGTTAAGATGGCAATACTCCCCAAATGTACACATAATGCTTACAACTCAGTAAGAAAAAGGCAAGCCAACCCAATTTAGAATTGGCAAAAATTTTTAAAAATTTAAACGGGCAAAGGGCAACTCAACAACAAAAACAAACAACCTGATTAAAAAATGAGCAGGGGCACCTGGGTGGCTCCATCATTTAAGCGTCCGACTTCGATGCCTCATGGTCTCCTGGTTTGTGAGTTTGAGCCCCTCATGGGGCTTACTGCTGTCAGCACGGAGCCGGCTTTGCATCCTCTGTCATCTCTCTCTCTGCCCCCATCCCCTAACTCACACACCCGCTCTCTCAAAAGTAAACATAAAAAAATTTTTTTTAGATTAAAAAATAAGCAAAGGACTTGTGTAAACATTTTGCTAAAGAAGATATATAGATGACCAATAAGCAAATGAAAAGATGCTCATCATTAGTCATTAGGGAAATGCAAATCAAATCCTGAGACACTACCTCACACCCACTAGGATGGCTAGAATAAAAAAAAAGGCAGGTAATAACAAACATGGGTGAAGATGCGGAGAGACTGGAAGCCTCACACATTGCTGCTTTGGAAAACTGGCAGTTCCTCAAAAGGTTAAACACAGAGTTGCCATAGGACTGTGCAATCCACTCCCTGACGGGGTATATACTAAAGAGAAATGGAAACTTGCATTCCTACAAAAGCTTATAAACAAATGTTTGAAGAAGGATTATTCATAATAGTAAAAAAGTAGAAACAACTCAAATGTCCATCTACTGATGAGTGGATAAATAAAATGTGTATATATACACTCATATATACATACAATGGAATATTATTTGGCAATAAAAGGAACAAAGCACTGATTCAAATTACAACATGGATAAACTTTGAAAACATGATACTAAGTGAAAGAAACCAGTCACAAAGGACCACACATTGCATAATTCCATTTATATGGAATGTCCAGAATAGACCTATCTATACAGACAAAAAGCTAATTAGTGATTGCCTAGGGCTAGGGGGTGGTAGCAGGCTAAAAAGTATGGGTTTCTCTTTGGAGTGATGAAAATGTTCTAAAATTGATTGTAGTGATGGTTGCACAACTCTGTGAATATTTTTTTAAATGTTTATTTTTTGAGAGAGAGAGACAGAGTGCAAGCAGGGGAGGGGCAGAGACAGAGGGAGATACAGAATCCGAAACAGGCTCCAGGCTCTGAGCTGTCAGCACAGGGCCGGACGTGGGGCTGGATCTCACAAACCGTGAGATCATGACCTGAGCTGAAGTCAGATGTTTCACCAATTGAGCCACCCAGGTGCCCCTCTGTGAATATTTTTTAAGTTTTATTCATTTATTTTGAGAGAGACAGAGTGTGAGTGGGGAAGGGACAGAGAGAGAGGGAGAGGGAGAATCCCAAGCAGGCTCCATGCTGCCTGTGTATAGACCGACACGGGGCTCAAAGCCAGGAAACCGTGAGATCATGGCCAGAGCTAAAATCGAGAGCCGAATGCTTAAGCGACTGAGCCACCCAGGCACTCCCAACTCTGTGAATATATTAAAAACCACTGTTTTATTTTTTTTAATGTTGATTTTTGAGAGAAACAGAGACAGAGCACGAGTCAGGGAGGGGAAGAGAAAGAGGGAAACAGAGGATCCAAAGTGGACTTCGGGCTGACAGCACAGAGCCCAATGCAGGCTCTAACCCATGAACCACAAGATCATGACCTGAGCTGAAGTCAGACGCTTAACCAAGCACCCCTAAAAAACCACTGTTTTAAAAACCAGCTATTCCCCACTCTACCAAATGTAAAAATGTAGCTTGTTGGGCCATACCAAAACGGGCAGCAGACTCCTGTCCTGCCAGTCAATACTCTCCACAGCCACAATCGAACCAGAATCCACACAATCTCATTGCACTTGACATCTGGTCATATTCAACCTCTGTCAAGACTCTGACATATCAATGCTTCTAGTGGGAAAGAAATTTACCTGTGCACTTCCTGAGAGACCTAACCTGAATGGACCCCTTTGGACCCCAAACCAGAGGTCCAATTCACAAATCACTGTTACCATTATGTTGATCTCACTGCCACCATTTGAGCCGACCATCTGGGCCCCTGTCCCAGCCCATGTCCGAACTTCTAGCCCAGCCAATATCCTGGCCACTGCTGCCAGTAGCAGCTCCCATTTATTGGGCACCTGCTAGTTGTCTCTGATCCTCACTGCAGACCTGCATACCAAGGAATCTGGACTTTATCCTGAGTGCAATGAGAAGCTAATAAATGGTTTTAAGCAGTGTAGTGATAAGGTCATATCTGCATATTAAGATTTATTCTCACTGTAGCTTGGAGAATGGATGTTAAGACTGGAGTTTGACCAATTAACAGGCTGTTGCAGGAATTCCAGGTAAGATAAGGGGGGATGACAGTGAGGATGAAGAGAAGTGGTAGAATTGAGGGATGCTCAGAAGGCCAGATTTATAGAATTTGATTTCAGATTGTATGGGGATGAGACAGAGGCTACAGTCAAGATTCCCCCAGCATAGGCAAGTTCAGCGGTCAAGGGCAGCCATGTCCCATTAACTGTCCAAGTGTGTGAGTCCTCATGCCCCTGAGGCTCCCAAGACCAGACCACTCAAGTCTCCATCAGTAGGGTTCCCCAAAGATCCATAATGTAGGCATTTCAAGAACCGAACTGATAAGACTTATTTGACCACTATAGAAATGGTTTCCTGTCTCCCCTTTCCCTTTAAGAGAAAAAGGTCTCTACTCTCTATATCAAAGGATCTCCAGGAGGCTCAGTCTTTCCTTTGCCAAATTTCTATCATTTCTACCTCTTTATCAGTCCTTACAAATCCATTAATCAATTAATTCCACAGATACTTGATGGTCCTGTTATCTACCCGGCGTGGTATACCATATTAGGTTTAAGAATTCAGAAATGATCTCCTTCCCTGTAGCTTATCCTGCTTTTAGGAAAAGACCCAGAGCTCACTTTTCCTGAAGCACAAATGAAATGATGTCATAATGTGGTCTTCCTTTAGGGAAATTTGAGTTACCTTCTTTTCTTATTTCAAAAGTAATTTGCAGGTAAATGCAAATAAGGCATAAACACCGCTAGAACTTCCACCAGCTGAAGCTAATCATTACAAACATGTTGGTCAATGTCTTGCCAGACTTCTGTGCTATTTCTTTCTTCTCTGCTTTTATTTTACTTTAAGGGATTTACATGTAACTTAAGAAGAGCATCTTGGGCTAAGGAATGACCTGGTGTGACTACTATTTGGTGCAGAAAGCTTTCCTTAAGCCCTCAAAAGTCACATCTCTCAGGTTTCCAACATCAGTGTTGTTTCTAAAGGAGGTCCTCCTGGGTATCTGGCCACGGCTATGTGTTCATATTTACTAGTGTCCTCTACACAAGCCGTGCCCACCTCAGTTTTAGAGTGTAAGAAAAGGAAATAACAGACACCCTCAAAGCTAGGGCAGGGGCCGGCTGGGGTGCAAGGTCTTCCAAAGGGCAGCTAGAAGTGCAACATCCTTTGCATGACTTCTGCCTCTGTCCGAATAGCAAATTGTTGCTAGGACTGGCCCATCAGTGACAAAGAGACAAGTGAAAATTTGTTAAGAGAGTGGTGTCCCAGAGTCTTCCTAGGGGAAACCTGATTAAAAGGATTATTTCAAAGGATCATTAATAGAAAAAGAATTTCAGACTCCCTAGGGTAGAGCTGCCTGCCTCTGAGCCAGGCTGTTTCAACACTTCTCACATGTCCCCCCAAAGGTCAACTGGAGTGAGCTGCACACCAGAGACGAAACTCCCCATGCCAGGGACACGGATGGCCAAGGCTGGCCTTGTCCCTGATTGGCTGAACGTTCTTGACTTGTCCCAGTGGAGAGCTGGAGTGTTTGCCCACCCCCCCCCCCCCCCCCCCAGGAAATGGAATGCAGCCCTAGAGGGACCAATATACATCCCTCACACCCAGGGTTATAATATGCTTTCTGTAGCACATTTAGTTTCTTTCCGAGTAGAAGATTCTCGGGGCGCCAGGGTGGCTCAGTCATTTAAGCATTTGACTTCGGCTGAGGTCATGGTTTCACGGTCCGTGAGTTTGAGCCCCATCATGGGCTCTGTGCCGACAGCTGAGACCCTGGAGCTTGCTTCAGATTCTGTGTCTCCCTCTCTCTCTGCCCCTCCCCCACTTGCATTCTGTCTCTGTCTCTCTCAAAAATAAACATTAACATTTTTTTTAAAAAAATTCTTGAAGTAGAGAGAGTTGAAGTCCCTCCTTTCACTAAAACCTTCCCATTACCACCTCTTCAGAAAGGTGCAGGTCCCGAAGCTGGGGAGCAGGGGAGGGGTAGTTGGGGACATCCCCAGGGTGACCATTCCTCCTGCAGATGCCTGCAAGCACAGTTGCCTCCTTCCCTGGGGCAAATTACTCTCCACAGCTGGGAATGAACCGGGGTCCACACAAGCTCATTGCCCCTGACATCTGGTCACATCCAACTTCAAGGCTGCCCTATACCAACACTTCTGGGTGGGGCGGGGGGTGGCAGTGGGGAAGAATTCAGCTCTGGACTTCCTGAGAGACATAACCTGAGGACCCCTCTTGTCCCCGAATCATTCCAGGCACTTTGATGATCACTACCACCATTCCAGCCCACCATCTTAGCTGCATTCCAACTACTAGCCCAGCCAACATCCTGGCCACCTCTGCAGACAGTAGCTCCTATTTATCGAGCACTTGTTACACGCTCTCTGATCCTCACTGCCAAACATGCCAACTTCACTGAAGAGAAAACTGTGGCTCCAAAATATTGAGTCGCCGTGCAGAGAAGAGGTAGAGCCGGATGATTCCCCAGCCTGTGCGGTTCCTGCTGCCCCATGCCCCCTCCCTAGGGTGGGCTGGGCTCTGGATGCAGACTGAGAGGGTAATGTGCAAAACTGCTGGCTATGTGACTGTGGACAAGTCATTTACCATCTCTGTGTTTCCATTTCATGTCTATAATGACCATTTTGTTTGAGGCAGGCAGAGATAACACAACAGAGGTTTTATTTGGGGGCGGGGGTGGGGAGGGAATTTGTGTTTGTGCATCCGTGGCTATGTATTGGGATCAGGTGACCCAGGGGTGAGGCCACTGTTCCTGCTCTGCAAGCCCAGGGCAGCCACATACTGGAGGTGCCATGGGACCTAGTCAATCATGGTCAGGCTGGAGGCTGCCTATCCATTCCCTGCTGTCCCTCCAGCATGCCACATTCTGTGGTCAGGAAGAGGGTCCCCAGGAGGTGCTGCTGGAATGTTCCATCTGCTGGGAGCCCTTTGGAGGGCCGATGGAACGATAAGGCAACAATAGCAGCCTGGGCTCTGTGGCTCCCTTCTTTCCCTCTAATGAGGTGCCTTCTGCCCCACAGACATGGAAAACTCCCAAGTTCCCCACAGATGCCTCCTCGGCGCATCAGCCTGCCTTTCATCCTACACCACCCAGTTTTCTCAACTCCTAATTGTGTTTGTGAGACCTCAGTCCCCAGGCCCTTCACCAACCAGGCAGAAAATCTACTGGTTACAAACACTACAACCTCAGCCCAGCACCCCTCGCTACATGCCCTCCCCCTGGCTTACCCTGGCAGCCTTGCCCTGCCTGGCAGGAAGGCCAAAGCTCATAGCCTCAGGGTCTCGGCCGTGGAAGATCCAGAGAATACAGGGGCCAAGAAGGAGGACCTGCGGATGGGTAGGGGCATTCACCAGCTAGGTTGCCAGGGAGACAGCATGGCATAAGGGCGTGTAATTTGCAGTCACATAGACAGGGTTTAGAATTCTGGCTCTGCCTCTTCCTGGCCGTGTCACCTTGGGCAAGAGATTTAACCTTTCTGGGCCATGCTTTCCTCACGTGTAAAACAAAGATAATAATAGCTACCTTGCAAGGTGGTTGTGGGGATTAACTAATGTATTTAAAGCACCTAGCTCGGCATCTGATACTCATTTGGCACCCACTACATGCCGTTTCCTTTCCCTTTCCGGATCTGCCTGCCCAGTCTCTGCCAACACCAGTGGGCAAACAAACTTGGCAGATGACCTCTCAATTATCTGAGGATCCAGGGCGCTCGGTGTCTGTAGCTTTTGTCCTTTAAGCTGCACAAGCTGTGGACTACAAAAGGGAGGCAAGAGGGAAATGAGACAAGGGTGGGAGAAGGTGGGTGAGCAGCCGAGGGCACAGAGGGTAGCCTCAGCAGGAGACAGGAGGGCTTGTGCGGCTTAGGGCCAGGAGTGCCTCAAAATAAGTGCACCAGGAACTTGTTGAGAACAGCTGGCCCCAGAGCGGGTAGAGGGTAGGCTCCAGATTCAGAGCCTGGTTTCAAGCAGGTCCTTCCCACTAGCCTGTCTGGGCTGGAAGCAGGGAACCTGATATTTGCATACCTCCACAGATGTGTCCCAACAGCCTGCCTGCCCTACCACGGTGCAGGAGGAATAATTGCACCAAGGCCAAGCTCCCCTTGGAGAGCCAGATGACCTCAGTCCTTCTGTGCTCCAAACACAAGGGGATGGGTGTGTGTGTGTGTGTGTGTGTGTGTGTGTGTGTGTGTGCGCGCGCGCGCACGCAGTTCCAGCCCCTAGCAGAGGAGGCTGCAGGCCTGGGTTCAGAGGGATGCAACATCTGGCCAGCTGTGAGCCTGAGCCAGATGTGCGCCGACCAGATGTAGGGCAAGCTCCCCTGGGTGGGGGGCTGCACAGGAGGGAGTCGCAACCTCATTGTGCGGCCTAATCCTGAACATATTACTCTGGAATATGTGCACCATCAACAGCATCGCCATAAAAAAAAGGCCTCAGTAAGAGAAAAGAAGAAAGAGCAAAGCTCTTGAGAGGTGTCAGCAGGCCTCTGACACAGTTTCTGGGGTAGGGGGGAGCTGGGGAGAGAGTCTGGGCTAGCTAGCACTTAACCTTGGGCCCTAGCAGTGCATGTGCTTGTGAGGACTGGCGCGGGGGAGTTGGGGGGCGGGCGGCTGAGCTGGGAGGTGTGTCTTCCACCCTGTAGAGAGAGAGCTACTGAAAGCTCCAAGCAAGCTCAAAGCGATGGCCACAGCCAAAGAGAGGTTTTGTGACTGAGATCTAAGGGTTAATGGATCTGGGGGAAGGGGGCGTCTGAGTCTGGGAGAGCTAGGAGTGAGCCAGAGAACAACTCTGGGCCTCCTTCCTCAGCCTTCCTGAAACTAGGTATTCTGGATGCTTCCAGCAGGGAAAGCACTGGAATGTCTGTGTACTCATTCCCTCTCCACTGTCCCCACTCTCATCTGCCCTCTATTCCCCTCCCTTCCCCCCACTTCCCAACCTGAGAGAACCTTCCAGACAAGACACAAAGACGCAAAGCCAGGGTATTGGGGCTGGGCCACCTTCCCATCTGGGGGCATTGGGCCTAGGCTTGTTTTGGAGCACTGACAAGATGGGGTGGTCACAGCAGACTTCCTGGAGGAGGAGTCTTTAAAAGATAAGAGGGATTTGGCTAGACAATGAGGACAAGACACGTCCTGTTCAGCTGAGGAGGTCCCAGGCCCCAGGGCCCAGGCCCCTGAGAAGCCGAGGTAGACAGGGAAAAACGGAGAAAGCAAGGATGTAAGAGAAAAATCACGTGAGAACCAGAAGGACCTCAGAGCCCATGTGGCCCAAGCCCTTCATCGGACAACAGGAAGAAAGAGCAGAAAGAGGCAGACAGCAGGAGGAAGTTGTGAAAGGGATCCCCAACTATGGGCTTATAGCTACTCAGGGCACCACACCCTACCCCCAGGCAGCATCTCTGCCCCAGAACCCCAAAGAGAGCCTGAAAGAATGGGCCAACATTGAGGGCAGGCAGGCTGCTGACTTGGGAGAGGGGAGGGGGCAGTTGGAAGCCGCTGAAGAATGAGACCCAGAGATGGTTGGGAGACACGCAGGAATAAGCAAGGGGTTGGGCTGTCCGTTCTCTCCCTCTACCTCCTACATGATTGAGGCAAGCACAACTGCTTCTCATTAGCAAAAGTGACCGTGGAGGAGAAATCCAGCCCAGCCCAGCCCAGGTCACGGTCACAGCCCTGAGCAGCCAGCCTCAACCAAGCCAGAGAGGAGGCAGGCTGGGGCCCCCAGGAGACCCGCAGCTGCTGTCCAGCTCTGGGGTCCCAAGGCCACCATGTGAGCACCTAGAGTGGGCAGTGATGAAAGGGAAGAATTTAAATGGTTGGAGGAACAGGAAGGAAGGGAAGTTATGCCAACACCCTCCTTCTGGCTGTCTTGCCTGTTTTTTCCCTCCTAATTCATTCATCAACATCATGGCCAAATCCAACCCCACCAATCTCCTGCTGAGAAAGTGGCAGTGGCTTTCCAAGGCCTAAATAAAGACAAACTTCTGAGCCCCAATTTAAAGATTCTCTGTGATGTAGCTCCCCTGGACCTCATCAGTTCTCACTCTCTAACCCTAGGTCTCCACTCCAGCTACTCTCCATGAAGGTCCCTGCGTGCAGCCTAACCAAGTCTGAATCTTTGCTCACACCGTTTTCCTAACATAAAATGGCTTTTTGTCTCTACCAACTCATTATTAGGCCCCTCTTACATTCCATTCGTCTCTAAAACTGGGAGAGTCATAGTGCCCACCTCATAGGATTTTTGTAAAGATAAAATTAGAAAGTACTTGGAACAGAGCCGGGCACAGAGTAAACGTTAGCTATTAGTATAGTGATTACTGATCTCTTCATTTTCCTCTTGGTCTGAGCCCAGGTTCTACCCTCTCTATAGAGGATCCCTTACCTGACCCCCGCACCCATGACTGTCATCACCCTCCTTCGTGTATTTACCGGCTTGATTTACTTCTGTCCAAATGGTGTGTGTCGGGTGCCCTAGAGGATGCTAGGCACCGTGCTAGGCAGCACGGGGGAAGTGGGGAACAAGATAGTTACTGTCCTGCCCTCAAAGAGCTTACAGTTCAGAGAGAATCAAACAAGAAAAAGGCAGTTACAAGGGGGTGTGCAAGAGCTGGGCTCGGGCTACCTATGCACACAGGAGCAAGACCAGTATAGAGGATCAGGGAGGGCTTCTTGGAGGAGGTGATAAATAAGCAGGCATCTGAAAGGTGAATAGGCATTAGCAGGTAGAGGGAGGGAGAGGTGTTGCAAAAGGTAGGTATAGCATGAGGGGAGGGAGGATGATGGATTTGCAAACCGCAGCGAGCTCAGTAGGGTTACGACTGAGAGACAGGCTGGAGAAAGCTGAGGCCAGAGAGATTTGGCAGGAGCAGGATCCAGAGAGACTGTGTAAACTGGACTGGGACGCCGGGGCTGAGTCCTGTGCGCAACAGGGAATCATGGCAGGGGCTGCCTGCTCACTTTGGCCATCAACATATGCGCCTGGAACTATTTTAACTGTTTCACATCTGTCAGATTGCATCGTAAATTTATAATCTAGTGCCTTCTTACATGCCTTTTTTCAGTCTCTAAACAAGTAGATAACTATTGGATGCTCCTAGAGCAGACCATGGACTGCACTGTGTTGTGCATAGAGCAGGAGCCAGGTGCTATACAGGAGCATGCTGCACTCTCTTAAGAGAGGTGGGTGGAACCTGGGTCAGTCCCCAGGCACAGGCAGCCTGGGGACAAGCACTCAGATGCCCTGACACTAAGTCTCTTCCTCTGTAAACTGAAAACCATGCCTCCTGTCAATCCGCCTGCTACACATGGGAACACAAATGGAAGCCCTGCAAAGGTACAGAGAAGGAGGAAGCAGATACCGAGGCCGCAGCAGGAAGGTTGGATGCCACTTCAGGGCTGGCTCTGGAGGCTGGGGAAGGGAGCCCAAACCAAGAACAAGAAACAAATGTGTGCATCTCAGCAACTGCCCCACCCAGCCACAGTGCCCTCTGTGTCCCTCTCTCTCTGGCCAGCTTGTGGGAATCACCGTCAACCCTGGAAACCACCCAGTTACATTTACCCCAAACATATATTGCAGTTACTGGGGACCTGACGAAGTCAGGTTAGGAAGCTCTGGGCTGTCCTGTCCTGACCAATTAGCACTTCCTCCAGGAAGCCTTCCCTGATCGATGCTCTCTCCCTTCTCTGACTTTTTGGACTTTCAGGCATCACCATTCATGGAATACATGACTGTGACTTCCCTCTAAGAGCTCTCAGTCCTCAGAGGGCCTCTCTCAACTTCAAGACTCTAAGCACCTTGAGGGCAGGATCCATCTGTGGCCTCTCTGGCATCCTCCACGGTCCCCAGTCCAGCCTTCTCAAAAGTGTTGAGTTGCTGGTTCCTGTTCCTTCCTCTTTGAAGCTGAGGAAGAGGATCTGAGTATCTGAATGGGCCAGAGCTGGGTCCTAGGGATAGAGAGGGGAAGAAGAGTGGCCTCCCCTGACATACACCCTATTGTGCTTTCAATCGCCAAGGGCCAGAAGCTGGGAGCCGCGGTCATGTGGTTGTCAGATGGAAAGGCTAAAGCAGCTGGGCAACAAGTGTTGAAATCCCAATAGGCAGAATGTGGAAGTTCAGGGAGGCAAGACAGGGAGGCCAACAGCTGCCCAGCAGGAAATTTAAATGCACTGCAGGTTCTAGTGCCTGACAATGGGGCTAAGGCAAAGCCCCACTCCAGGCGGCTGCCCCAAACCTCTCCCCACTTGCACGGTACAGTGGGTGTGCCCAGAGAATCACAGCTGAAATATGGGCTACCATCTGGAGATGACAAGGTCTGGAGACACTGTCACCAAACGGCCTTCTCCCTGAGGCAATCAGGGCAGGCCTCATCAGCACTTTGAAATGAGCCTCTGGCTGGTTCCAGATGTGGGACCAGATGTGAGAAAATGATATCCTGGCATTGGCTGGGTCCATCCTCCACTCTCCCAGCTAGCAGGACTTTCTGAAGGTCTTCCTACCCATGCCCCTGCCTGCTTAACTCCCTTGGTCTCATACCCACCAGCTGCAGGACTCTTGTGGCTGGCCAAGTGGCTCCTCGTGTCTGGATTTGGCCCACCCCAGAATCAGTTTATTGTCTTGTTCCTTGGAGGTAGGAACTAGCTGGTCACCATTCCCAAAATGTCAAAATCGGGAAGAAATCTGGCATGTGTGTATGCGTACATATGCATGTATGTACATGCACACTTGTACAAACGGCCCTAAGAACAAGAGGCCAAGTCAGATCCCTGGCCCTGTGAGGGGCACTGGAGAGGGTGTGGCCCTGCCCATGCACTATTCAGGTCAGGAAGCCAAGAAGGTGAGGAGAGGGCTGCCAGGGCCATGGAGGAAGCAAGTGGTGCGTCTAGGGGACTGAAGTCTCAGGCATCAGGCTCCAAGTTTCTTTCCACACGGCCACCGCCTGCCACTCCACTCCAGCCCCTAAAACCCCCAGCTCTAATCACTGTCTTCGTTTGCAGAGTGAAGAGAGCCTGTTTCCTGGGGTCGAGGCTCTCACCGCCATGTGCTATAGGTGTCAATGTGCAGACGTCAGAGCGACGAGGAGCATTCAAAAGATGGCATGTCCTCTTCCAAGTTGGAGCAGGCAGAGCTAGAAAGAGTTTGAAAGAAGCCAAGAGGGATTGGGGGCGGAGGGGGTAGCTGAGAAGAGAGGCCGCAAACACTAGTGTCTGAGGGATGGAACCCAGGGCATGTGGCCTGATGGGGGAGGGCTCTCTTGCTCCCCCAAGGGAGAGCCCCCCGTTTCCTATGGGCACATGAGCTGTCATCACTTCATTCCTCAGGGGCCAGCCCGTCTGGATTCTCCCCACCCCAGTGGATCAGGACTCTGGAACTCGTGACTGCTCTGGACTATAAGGTGCCTCCTGGAAACTTCCTGGGATAAGGGCCTCAGATGTAAGCTTTCCAAAGATCGGCTCACTTTATCTTGCACAGCAGTGAAAGCCCTGACTCTCACTTTGCCCAGCCTCAGTCTCTCAGTCTGTGAAATAGGCAGAGACCACGCAGAGTGGGAAAGGAAACGGCCGACATCTTCGAGCAGAAGGGGTGGCCACCTCCTTCCCCAATCACTACCACGTGAGCTATGGTTCTAGATCTGGGGTCTGCTCTGGCTTTATTTGGAGGGGGCTACCATATAGGGGTGAAAGCCAGCAGGCAGGAAAGAATGCAGTTTTTTCAAGCATCAATAATTTTCTGAATCTGAAACCTCTTTTCCAAACTTCGCAGAGCACATAATGTACAGTCCCCTTCATTAAGGATTAATTACTAGCCAAGTTTGAAGTCTTTGGAGTTGTTTGCAAGTTATTTGAGCTGAAAAAGAAAACAGAACTATGTTGTTGTTTCTTCTAAATGGAAAAAGGATATTTTTTTTGTGGGTGTTTGCAATGCTCACAAACAGCTGAAGGGGTTTTTACTCTATCTTTCCAAAAATCATTGCTCCAGGCCATGACCAAATATGGAAAAAATGACCCAAAAAATACAAATCCCCAAACCATGAACTTTTCAGAAAGTTGCAAATAGCTGAAATAGAAGCATGCAATAGAAATGGCCAGCGGCCTCGCCTAGCACAATCTCCCAGGATTTCCTGCCCCCACCTCCGCCCACTACTCATGTCTGCAAGGTACCCAGGCATCTCTCCAGAGACTTTCTCTTCTAGGCGTCCAAGAACCAAGCTGCCAGGCACAGCACTAGATTAACATCCTCATTTCACAGGTGAGGAAACCCAGGCCCACTGGAGGGCTTAAATAACTTGCCTTAGGCCCTGCAGCGAGCTCTTGCAGAAGTAGATCCCAGGCTGGCTTTTACCTAGCAGTCACCCCCATTCCCAGAAATGCTGCAGGGAAGACTGGGGCAGGGTCTCTGGAACAAGAAGCCATCTGTGGCTGTGCTTGGCCCATGCACGTCCCTGAGAATAAGGTGGGCATTGTAGAGGAGAGGGTTGGAGACAGGGACAAAGACTCCTTCCCTATCTGGGAAGGGGAGGGTGGCTGACTCTCATCAAAGAACACACTCGTTGTACGCACCACTGTCCCAGGTAGCTCTGACCCCCACCCTCCCCAACTCCTGGACAGCTGGCGTTGAGGGAGGATGTGTAGGGGTTGGTGATGCTGCACCCCTTTCTGTAGGTCCCAGTCTCTGATTCACCAGAGCAAGGTCAAATCGGGAACCTCCTCCACGACATCTCTATAACCATGGCTCAGGCCAAGGCTCCTGGGACGTCATTCCCCAGACCAATTGCCCCTAAGGTGATACAGAAGGGGACGGGGGCTCTCCTCTCCTCAGAGCTGAGGTTGGAGTTCTGCCTTGGCACAAATGGGCTGCCCTAGGTACAGTCTAGAATGGTAATATCTTTTTGAGGTTAAAACTCTGGCACCAGGCTTCTGGGGTTTGAATTCTGACGCTATCACTTGCTGTCTGACCTGCAAGTTACCCAACCTCCCTGTGACTCAGTTTCCTCTTCCGTACACGGAAATAACACCTGCACCTCCATCCTCGGGTTCACAATAAGCGCGATGTAAGTTGGAGCTATTATTACCGCTGTTGTCTGTTCAATATCTGCAACTTATGGAAGAATAAACAAGTGGATACCTAAGAACCCAGAACCTACTACTTAGGTGGGACAGAACCTGCCCATTTTTAACCTCCTGCCCGCTCCTCCATTTAACCCTGAAAAAGTTGCCAGGCTCGTCTGGGCCTTGGTTTCTCCATTAGTAATACGGGGATAATAGAACCCTTTGCTGTTCTGTCAAGTTCTTTGAGAGGCTTGGATGAAAGGCAGCAGCAGCGGGGTGAGATGCTGCTATTACAGCTAATGACAGAAGCAACACGCTCGTAAGCCGGTGCCCAGCTCTGACTCAGGCTGTTTACGGTTCTAGGCCTTGCCAGTGGGGGGGGGCTGAGTGGGTCTGTGGTTTGGGGAGAAGAGGGAGCCCTGGCTGGTGCCCTCACCTGCCCTACTATCTTAATGCATCTGCTGTGAGCAAGCTTCCCGCAGGGTGTCCTCTCTCTGGGTTGAACCCCTACTGCCCTGTCTCCCCGGGAATCCTCGCCTCCCTCAACACCAGGCCGGCCTCCCTCCTCCCCTTCTGCCAGGACTCCAGGATGTGTGTGACACATCGCTCGAGAGGACAATCAAGCCTACTTAGAAACATGTGGAAGCCATGGTCTGAGGCTGAAGCGGCCAGAAGAATAAAACATTCTCCAAGGCCAGGTCCTCCCTCTCTCACCAGTTAAGGGACAGAGATGCAGAAGGGCCAGTCAGCATAGGCTGGACTCACTCTGTGACCTCCACATCTGGTCAGAGGCTGCCGGTCTCTTCCTCCCCTTGGGGAGCTTCTAATGGGAGGCTGACCAGGGAAGGGAAGCTTTCATAAATAAGCCCCCTCCAGAAGGTCCTGCGGGCCACTCCTGTTTTGTATCACCAGTTTGGTTCCTAGATTGGGGTTGGCCCCTTGGTCCCTCTGGGGACTGGAGGTGGAAGGGGGGCTGGTGAAACCAAAGAGCAACTGCTATCCCCAGCCGCCTGAACGAAGAGCTCTCTGCCTAGCAGTTCAGTCCACTTCCAGGAAGCCTCTGCAGTAGCCTCTGTCCCAACCTTAGCAATGGCCTGGGGACGCGCACACTCATCCTCCTAGATCCCAGGAAGACTCAGGGCCAAGGCAGCCCTAGGCAAATGCCATCTGGCCTCCCAAAGTGCCTCCCCTTTACCAAAGCTCTGGCTTTCCTCACCAGTCCAAAGAGCAACAGGTCACTGGATGGCCCGATGGCACGAGGCGCTGGCAGCAAGGGCTACCTGCCTGCCGCTTCCACTCTGTCTCTCTGGCCCCAAGAACTAGTCCTTGACCTCCTGGGACCCTTATTCCCTCTCCTCAAGCTCCTGCTGTGCACAAGTCCAATTCCCGATAGTCCTTCCTTCTGTTAATGCTACTAAGCCCCAATAGCAGATCATGTGGTAGACATGGATGCCAGAATTGGGAAGAGCTAAAGCAAGCGTGGAAAGAGGAACCCTATTTCGGAGACAGCTATGGAGGTTGGAGGAGGAAAAAACTGAACCTCCAATTGGAGAAGGGCTGGCCAAAAACCAGCAGGCTTGAAACAGGCAGGACAGAATGGGAAACAGTAGGAGAAGACTGGGGAGAGCATTCTAGGCAGGGGTCACAGCACTAGTCAGAAGTGGAGGAGGTAAGTCACTTGTCATCTCCAGAAGAATCAGCTCCTACGGGGCACAAAGACTTGGGGGAAATGGAGAGTGACCCCTGATTGCGCTCTGGGAATCCTGGGCAGTGAGGGGAGCACATGGATTCAGTGTGCGGTGTGGGCCTAGCCAGGGCAGGCAGCTCACAGAAACTCCCTGGAGTTAAAAACAGGGGCCTCTTCCTCAGAAATCTAAGCAACTTTACAGAGGTGGCCTCCTTGACCTTCCCAAGCCCTGGAAAGCAGGGAGGAACTGAAAGGAAACACTCTCATCGCTATTTAACAGAGAAGGAAACCGAGGCTCATTAGTGCTTAGTCATCTGCCCAAGGTCTTAGTGTAAGTCAGCCACCAAGCCGGTAGAATATTCTGCAAGCCCAGGGTCCTCAACAGGTCACCTGCTCCACCACTTGCCCCAGGCAGGCCGGATCCCAACAAATGGGGCATCTGACTATGCCTAACCATGTTGAATTCAGATCTAGCCTGAATCCTTCCTGCTGCGGTTTAAACATGCAACTTCTCATTTTAAAAAAAGGGTGGGGGGACGTGCCTGGGTGACTCAGTCGGTTAAGTGCCCAACTCTTGATTTTGGCTCAGGTCATTATCTCATGGTTCATGGGTTCGAGCCCCACCTCAGGCTCTCTGCTGACAGGCTGGGGCCTGCTTGGGATTCTCTCTCTCTCCCTTCTCTGTTCCTCCCTGACTTGCACTCTCTCACTCTCTCTCAAAATAAATAAATACACTTAAAAAAAATAAACATACACCTTCTCTGCTCCATAGGCAGGATGGAGTCATATAAGAGCCCCCTATGGACTAGAAGGTTATTTTTGGGCTCCCCCTCAGATTTCTCTTCTCCATGTTCGATCTCAACAGTTTCTTTCACTGTAGGTCCATGCCTGCCATGATGGACATAGTATAAACACAAGGGGCTCCACAACCATCAAATGAATGAAAAGAGGGTAAATAAATGAATAAACCAACCAACGATTTCCAGATAAGCAAAACACTTGGGGCTCCGTGAAACAGATCTGAAACAGCAGTCTCCAGGCATACCTAAACTGCTCAATAACCTGACATAATAGATGTATAGCCACTGCTTAGGGTAATCTGGAGATATCTTGAGGCCATATCCTTACGTTAAAAACACCCGTATCAAAAAATAAAAAACCCAAGCAAACAAACAAACGCCATGAGTATCTTTCCTCCTTCTGTATCTTATTGCTTTTGCATCTTCAGAGCCTTTGCTGGGCTGGGGCCACATGTTTTCTCTTTGCCTTCTAAACCCTACAACACACGGGTGCAGACACACACACATGTGCATACACACATGTACTTGTGTGGACAAATAGGCACCAGCCCCTGTGAGTGAACCCATCCCCATCTCAACCAGGTTGGCATTTCTGTTGGCTTTTTTAAAAAAAGTTTTATTTATTTATTTATTTTTGAGAGAGAGAGAGAGAGAGAGAGAGAGAAAGAGAGAGAGCACGAGCAGGAGAGGCACAGAGAGAGAGGGAGAGGGAGAATCCCAACCAGGCTCCGTGCTGTCAGTGCAGAGACTGATGCGGCGCTCAGTCCCATGAATCTATGAGATCATGATCGAGCTGAAATCAAGAGTCTGATCCTCAACCAACCGAGCCCCTCTGCTGGCATCTTTTGATCTAGAGGGTTACTTCTGCAGACTGTTCAGATCTATGTCCTTGAAAATCCTCCTCTCTTCATGTCTATGATCCTGATATATGGAAAGAACCGCGCCCTAAGCCCTATACATGTATGTATCATTTATGCTTACTATGTTCTAGGCACTGTGCCAAACACTAGACGTGTATGTTCTCGATTGGTCCTCACAAACCACCCTACAGGTCACAGAAGAGGAAGCTGAGACTCAGAGAGGTGAAGTCTGGCTGATAAACAACAGGTCTGCCTGACTTCAGAGCCTACTCTCTTATCTTGCTTGCTGTCCTGCCTCTCCCTAAGCCCAGTTGTGAGGGGGGACTTGAATGTCCCCACCGCTCCCTGCCCCCCCAACCCCCACCCCAGCAAGCAGAACCACATCTAGGTAAGAATACTCGATTGCAAGACGGGGTGTTGTTCATGTTCAGCAACGTGTCTTTGTTCAAACTGGTTCCTTTTCTGGTTGTTTCCTTTTCTCCTAATCTCAGATTGAAGACCTATTATTTCCAAGCCAGGAAAAAAGAACAAGGGGGAAAAAAGGCAGCTCTGTTCCAGGAACTGTAATATCTCTGTGCTGCCCAGTTTCTCACTTCTCTGACTCTTGGACAAGCCCAGCCATGCCTGGCCCCCAGATTTGGCAGGGGCATTGATCACAAAGACTTTTTAGGGTCTTCTCTTCCCCCTTATACCTTCAGGCCAAGACGAGAGTATGAGAGCAAGGAAAAGAGAAGAAAAGAAGATCAAGGAAAGGCACTGGAAAATGATGATAAACTCTAGTTCCCAAACTAGCCCTCTACTGTGTACCCTAGTCTCTTGGGAATCTACCACGAATCCCTTTCCTGGCCTAGAGAAGCAGCCCCAGAGAGAATGTGTGGTTAGTCACACACAGAAACAAAGACACGCATAGATGTGGGTGCCCACACCAGACTGTCATAAACATACATGCCAGCCTGGTCTTATTCACAGAGGCACTCAGAGCCTCAAGGGACACAAATCCCCTTGAGGCTGAGACGCATATAATCATGAGCACATGCGCTCGCAATCACATGTTTCCAAACACTACCATAAACATGCCCTTTCTCTGAGGCACAAACACTGTCACATGCACGCTCGGGGCGTGCGTACCAGGTCTCTGGGCACAGACATTTGTGGACAGGACCAAAAGACAAAGGCTGGAGGTAGACCCTTGAATCAGAGGGGCCTCCAAAAGTTATGGGACCTCGATTTCTCTGCTCCCGCTTCATTCAATCAATGAACCTGGTGAACGGGCTGGGTCCCATCCAGACCAGGGAGTAGGGAGGGCCCCCACCCCAAAGCACAGCCCATCTATCCTGAGCCAGTAGAGGCCACGCTTATGCCAGGAAGGATGGTTTGTGTCTGAATGTCAGAGACACCACTGTGTCTCCCGGGAGAGAGTGGCGCTTCCGGCATCAGGCCAGCAGGAGCCTCTAACCTGCCGTTGGCATCCATTCTCCTGGCTGACGGGAAACAAAGGTGCCTTGATGCGGGGCCCTATGAATGTCGGTGGCAGGAGGCACGTCAGCGCTGCCCTGGGGCAGGAGCTCTGCCATCACCTGGTTAATCCCACATGGTCAGGCTGCTCCTCTGGCCTCCCCACGTGCACAAAGTTCCTTTTTCCCTGGACACGGGCCAGCACGTGCTCCCCTCCAAGACCCCAAGACCCCAAGTGATCCAGAGGGCTAGACAGCTCACTACTTTCCAGGCCAGGGGAGAGCACCCCGGAGGGATACCCCAACTTTTCATGTGGGTTCACCCGCACCAAAGCCACAGGTTTTCCAAAAAGGTAAACAGCTGTTTGGAGGAGAAGGCAGCCCATGCCAGCACAGCTGGCAGATCCAGAGCCAACAGCTCCGACAGGTCCAGAGCCATTGCATTCCCCTGCCCGACCTGGGCCCAAGGCGGCAACACGATGCTTCTGGACAGCGCCGGCAGCAGCTGCTCCAGGGGCCACCAGGAGACTATGGCTTTCATGCCACCTCACCAGTCCTGCTGATGCTCCTGTACGTGATCAGGGACTCAACGTTTCCCCCAGCCAGACCCCGATGGAAGGACTGTGCTTCTGCCGACGAATCCAGCGCCCCCTGCAGCAAAGCCAGGGGTTATCCTTTTTGCCCAGACACATCCCCTTCCCACCCCAGGGAGCCCTTCACCCCAGACGCAGTCAGTGCTAAAAGGAAAAGCTCCTAGGAGTGCTTGTCAGCATAGCTCTTGCCGGGGACAGAATGACTCTGAGGTCAACTCAGCAGAGGTGTGAGTGTGGGGCTCAAGGCTTCTGCAGAGGAAGAGAGTTACTAGTCCCCAGGGGAGAGAGTTCTGGGAGCATGGCCCCTCCTGGGATCATCACAGCACCCAAACCAGCCTACGTATTTCCTTTCCAGGACCAATCACAATACATAATTGTGTTGTTTTCGTATTTGCTTGTTTATTTTCTGTTTCCTCCACTAGGATATAAGCTCCATGAGTTTAGGGACCACATCTGTCTTATTTACTGTTACGTCCCAGTGCTACCCTGGTGCTTGGCACAAAGGGAGGGACTCTGTAAGACTTACTGAGAAAATGAATGAATGCTCTCTGCCCACAAAACATCAACTGCCAAAAATACAGGAGTAAAGTACCTAAAGACCCAGACAATCCAGGTCAGGAATGGAAAGAAGTTCTCCAAGGAAGGCCTACCTGTTCCTCATCTACCTGTCAGCTCATACCATATTCCACAAAGCTATTGTGGTTTTTTAAAAAATTTTTTAATGTTTATTTCTGAGAGAGAGAGCACAAGCAGGGGTGAGACAGAGAAAAGGAGACAAAGGATCTGAAGCAGCCTCCAGGCTCTGAGTTGTCAGCACAGAGCCCAATGCGGGGCTTGAACCCACGAACTGCGAGATCATGACCTGAGCTGAAGTCAGATACTTAACTGACTGAGCCCCCCAGGCACCCCACCACAAAGCTATTCTGAGCACCTATTATGTGGCGCTGGAAACTGAGGAGACCTCCATGAAATTCAAAACCAAAACCAAAACCTTGGCCCCTTGCCTTAAGGAGATGGCACCTTGGTAAGGAAGACATATTAGTACACAAATAATTATAACTCAGTCTGACTAGCGCCATCAGAGAGGTAAGAACAGAGGACCTAGGCTTAGAGAGCTGGGTAGCTCTCATGGAGGAGAGATTTCTAAGATGAGCTCCAAGGAGTGCTATGAATTAGCCAGCAAAGGCAGTGGGGAAGAAAAGGGGAGGAGGAGAGTTTATAAAAAGGGACCAGTACATGCAACAGCCTAGAGGTGAGAGAGCATGTGGCTTCAACAAGGAGGGAAGGGAGGTTCAGCGTGGCCAGTGGTGGTGACAGAATGCCAGGAGGGGCTGGAAAGGCAAGCAGGAGGCCCTGGAAAACAGTGTGGAGAGCCACCGAGGGGCTGTAAGCAGAAAAGTAAAAGAAAATTCCCTAATTGGGGCACATGGGTGGCTCAGTTGGTTAAGCATCCAACTCTTGATTTTAACTCAGGTCATGATCTCATGATTTGTGAGACAGAGCCCTGAGACGGGCTCTGCACTGACAGTGTGGAACCTGCTTGGGATTCTCTCTCTCTCCCTCTCTCTCTTTGCTCCTACCCTGCTTGTGATTGTTCTCTCGCTCTCAAAACAAATAAATAAACTTAAAAAAAAAAAAAAGAAAATTCCTAAGTACTCAGGAAAGAAAGCTCAGAGCACAGCTGCTCATGCAGAGGGCAAGTGGCCCTTCCTCCATCCCTAATGGAGGGCAGGAGACTATGAGAGCTGCTCAGAAGGAGGCCTGGGAGGAGATGGGGTCGTGCAGGGCGCCCAGCCCTCCCCAGTGGCTCCAGGTGAATAGATTCTCCAATGCCCTTTGCTTTGAGAGGTAACCCCCCCGGGTGGCAGGAGACCTGAGATGTCAGTCCCGTGGGCAATGTGTGAGGGGCCTCCGTACTTCCAGCCCACAGGGATACGATGAATGGCAGAGCCTGGAGGGAGGAGGAAGCTCAGGGTGGTGCTGGGGTCAAGGCTCATGGGAGCCACAGAAGCTATTTACAGTCAGTGTCCTCCCTAGAATCCAGGCATCTCCAGGGACCGCTGATCTCATGTCCTGCTCAGGGCTGGGCACAAAGTAGAGGCCCAAGAAATGTTTCCCATGGGCAGAGGAATAGAAGCTCATTCAGGCAGGCTCAGGAAACAGATCACACCCATTGGGTCAGGGGAATTTCTCTACTGAAGATAAAAAGCAAGACCCTTTCCTCTCCTTCCACATCCTGCGGTCCACAAAGGGCACTATGGCTAAAGGTGCCCTCCCACTAGGTCAGAGAACAAAAGCTGATGAAGGTGCTGCTGTCGTGTAGGAGGTGGGCCCAGAAGACAGTTGGGGACCTAGTGCGAGGAGGCGCAGACATGCATATAAGGAGAGGCTGGTGACTTAAGGTCCTTCAAAAGCCAGGCCCCACCAGAGATGAGGAAGGCCTGAGCTCCAGTCAGGAGTCAGCCACCAACCTATCATGTAGCTTTGGAAAAATTTTCAACCCTGGCATTGATTTCCTCACCTATAAAAGGAAAACAGGGCTGCATGGTCACTCAAGTCCTTCCAGCACTTTGATCCAGTGGGGAGGAGGCTTTGTTGGCCCCCAAGGTCACCGGGTGAAATACCTCTGCTTTCCTAGCAGGCACGACAGTCTTCGTCTGATGGCTTTCCACTCTGATGAAATACCTGGACGGAATACCATGGTCGGGCCCAGGATTCTGTCTATCAGATTCCCCGGGAAGAAATTAGGAGGGGGACGTGAGAGTACAAAGCTAGAAGCAAGCTGTTGACAGAATACAAAAAGAAAGAAACCCAGTGGGGCTGGGCCCCGAGCTGAGAGGGCTGGGTAAGGGGGACAGCTGGGACCTGGAGCCCCAAGAGTGTAGAAACAGCCCAGAATTTGAATGGCCTCCCCAGAGAAGAGCCCAGGAGAACTCGTCCTGCGTCCAGCCCTGCAAGCCTGCCCCAGGACTAGCCTTTCTCCCAGGCCTGTGAAGTCAGGAATCAGGTAGATCAGCGCAGAGGAGGAAGGGCCAGAGAGACAGCAGTAGCTTCCCTCCACAACCTGCAGGGATTGGGAAGGAGGAAGGAAGGCTGGAAAAGGAGAAGCGGTACTTCCAAAGCTAGAGCACCAATCGACCATCCACACAAGGGGATCTCCATTCAACTAACCTGCAGTGAGGGCCTGCTCCCATCAGGCTGTATTCTAGACACCACTCTGAGGAGCAACGTGGTACATTCTCTGACAGGCTGCGCGCACAGGCCACCGAGAAACTCGCTCCATCGCCCCCACAGGGCAGCAGAAGTATCGGCTGGCTCTAGATGGGGAGGGAAGCAGGAGATCTCTGGGAGCACCTACAGCCTGGGGAGGCTTTTCCGGTGGCTTTTGCCCAGGAGGAGGGGGCCCCCTTCCAGAGGACAGTGCAAGATGGGCTACAAAGCCTGCCCCGCCACCTGGTGGACAGAGAAGGAAGGTGCTGAAGACAAGGCTCAGACAGGTAGTGCCCTGCCACCTGGTGGAAAGCAGGGGCGGAGGATTCTGGAGGCACACAATCCACCCCAGCTGCTGACCACTCCGACTCACCCAGCCCCTTGGCTGCCTGTTGTCTGAGGCTAGACTATGAAGAATGGAGCCTTTGAGGGCATGCCCCTGGTCCTTAAGGACTCACAGCCATGGGGGTGGGGGTGAAATAGAGCTCATTTACATGAAAGATTAAACAGTACAATGGTATATGCCCAACCATTCAATTCAGTTCATTCACCCATCCAACCATCCATTCATCTACACAACCAGTCCAGAACTTAGAATCGCTTACTATCTATAAGGCATTGTGGAGATTCTGAAGGACAGTAAGTTACAAGACTTGATCCGGCCCTCAGGGAGTAAGGCTCTTTTTCTAGGACTTCCCTCTTTCCCATAGACCTTCACCTACGTCATCTCCCTTAATCCTTGCAAAACCCAGAGAGGTATGTATTATTCCCACATTCCACATGGACACATTCAAGCCGTGAGGAGTCAAGTGACTTGTCCAAAGTCTCACAGCTGGTAAGCACCAAAAACCCAGGGCTTTTCATTGGTCAAACAACCATTCCTCTAATATGCCAGGCACTGTGGCAACAGTCTGGTGAGTGCCAAAGACATCAAGAAGTACACACAGGATATTGGGCGAGGCTAATGCGGAATTTTATACAAAATTCTCTCCACAGCATGAGCAAGAAGAGCTACAGTTTTAATAATGATAGTAAGGTTGGGGCGCCTGGATGGCTCAGTCGGTTGAGCGCTGACTTCGGCTCGGGTCATGATCTTGCGGTCCATGAGTTCGAGCCCCGCGTCGGGCTCTGTGCTGACAGCTCAGAGCCTGGAGCCTGTTTCGGATTCTGTGTCTCTCTCTCTCTGACCCTCCCCCGTTCATGATTTGTCTGTCTCTGTCTCAAAAATAAATAAAAAAACATTAAAAAAAATTAAAAAAAAATAATGATAGTAAGGGCTAATGTTCACATAGTGCTTACTATATGCGAGGCACTGTGCTCAGTGCTTTATATCAACTGACCCACTTAAGCCCCTGTGAGGTAGGGGGTATTAACCCCACACTGCACATGAGGGCACTCAAACCAGAGAGAGAGTTTCACTAACTGGCAGGGCCAAGATACAAACCCAGGCAATCTGGCTCTAGAGCCTGCACCCTTGACCATGAAGTTATATGGCCCTAAGGTAAAGGTGAATGGTTTGCACACGTTGCTGGACTGACCTGGAACAGAAACTCAGAGATCACGCCGTGGTCTTCTGACCCAGGGAGTAGACCCTGGCCCTCAGGCAGGGGTGAGAAAGGACCATGCTAATTTAAACCTCCAAGATTAGGGCCAACTTGCTTTGTTTCTTTTAATAACCCATTATGACTGACACAGAATTTCCTACAGCTTTTCTGAAGCAAGTTCTAGATTTGGCAGAAGGAAGTAAGGATTGAGAGCTATCTTCAAATATCTGTAGGACCGTTATCTGGAAGGACTAAATTTGCTCTGCATAGTTTGAACGGACAGGCATGAGACCAATGGGTAAAAGTTAAGGGAAGCAGATGCTATCTCAGTAGAAAAAATAGTCCAGGGGCGCCTGGGTGGCGCAGTCGGTTGGGCGTCCGACTTCAGCCAGGTCACGATCTCACGGTCTGTGAGTTCGAGCCCCGCGTCAGGCTCTGGGCTGATGGCTCGGAGCCTGGAGCCTGTTTCCGATTCTGTGTCTCCCTCTCTCTCTGCCCCTCCCCTGTTCATGTTCTGTCTCTCTCTGTCCCAAAAAAAAAAAAAAAAAAACGTTGAAAAAAAAATTTAAAAAAAAAAAAAAAAAAAGAAAAAATAGTCCTACTAATTAGAGTTGACCCCTCTGGAAGCCCTCAAAAAAGAGTGAGCTTTCAGGCAGTAGAAGCATTCAAACAAGAATCACTAGTTGGCAGAAAAGCTAGAAGACCATTTTCTATACAGGGATCTTAGTGTCCCTTCCAAAGCTGAGATGTCAAGATGTCACAACAGCTTTTTCCTCTCTTCCTTTCTTTACAAGCATTTAGTGAATCAGCCCTCTGCTAGGTAAGGGAGATTACAAATGTGACTAAGATGTCATACTTGCCCTCAAAGATTTTGGAGTTTAGAGGGGGTAGTGAGCCTCTAGACCCACCCCAAATAATATATGATGGCCTTTGGCTTATACTACCTTTGCCTTTCAGACAGGAAGGGTGAGGGAAATACGTTCCCTTTCTGTCCTTATTGGAACACTTCTCTACCTCCAATTGACATATAAACTTAAATAATATTGCAAACAGGGTGTGATCTACGAATCATCTAAAAATAATAGTATAAATAATAGCAATAAAAACAAACAACATGATTTTACTCTGTGCCAAGCATTGCACCGGTCACTTTACAAATACGATTTTTACTTAATTCTGCTGGCAAAAGTTCAAAGGCAAGCTTAATAATCTTTCAAATCGCTAAAGGGTTCTCCAAAAAAAAAAAAAAGAAAAGAAAGGTGTCTGTTCTCCACATTGCCTAAGTCACGCCACAGGATGACGGTTTTATTTTGCAAGAAGACTAGGCTAGAACATTCTGGGAACAAGATGGTACAAAACACTGGAGTAAAACAACCAACGAAGGCTGTGGTGTTTCCCTCTTCGGAAGACTGGGACAACAACATGGGTTTCCATTGGGTTCTGGTGGTAAAAGGAAGGGAATAGAGAAAATCACCTGGTTTGGGCACCAGATAAGGTCTGGGCACATGGCTGCCTGCACCTTTCAGGCCAGGTTGATAAAAGTCCACATCATAAGGAGGTGGCCTTTGTAGGGCTACCAGAACTACAGCAATGTTCCCACCTCCCACTAGAGGGACTCTCGGAGCCAGGCACCGGAAAAATGCAGGCAAGGCTGATTTGGGCGCTGCCCGCTGCCCGGAGTAAGAGTTCTAAATCTCCCTCCCCACTCCAGCCCTCCATAGCCATGTCCCCCTCCCCCATCCCTCTTTCCCTAACCACTCCAGCCCCTGTCCCTCTGCTGGCTGACCTCTAGAGTACCTTTGGGGTTGTCTTCTCCAGCATGCAGCCCGTGCAGGAAAGACCAGAGAGCAAGGGCGGGCGGTGGGGGGGGAGGTGATGTACTGTGGAGGGGAGGGGTGCAAGGGTAGGAGGGTTGAAAGGGGGTTCATCACTGGGAGATAACCCCAAGTGCTGAACATCAGGGAGAAATGGCATTGTTAATCTTTACATTTAACCAAAGTAGAATGTGTAAAACCTGATGGGACTCCTTACCACTATCCACAAACATTTTCAAATGTGTTTGCTTCAGACATAAAAATGAGGACAGCCAGCTTTTCTTTTCTGCCTTGAGTTTTGAATATTAACAAGTCTGCATCCTTCTTAAAAGAGCACACAGCGGCAACCCCACCATCCTGGAGCCCATCCACTTGCCTGACCCCAGTATCTCTAACACGAAGAGAAAAGAAGTTGATCCAGCCCTGCCTTTGAACCACAGTAAAAACCACCTCAGATGCCTCCCGCTACCCCAGATGCCAAGCGTATGGCATTTATAGGCCCTTAAGTGTTTCCTGAGAGTTCCCAGGGTTGGCACAAAATTTAATCTAAACACTACCTCCTCCGTGATCTCTCTGCCTGCCTCAGCTTTGGTGCGTGTACCTATTTTTCACTAGATGGTAAGTCACTTCTTCCTGGGCATCCAAATGGCTGGGTTCGCAGCAGGGAAAGAATGAGGTGGGCATCTGTTTCACAACATGCCCATCCTTAGGAGGCAGCTGACAAGAAGCCAATTTTGCCGTCCATTCTTTTCCCAAATTCTATGCTACAACCGCAGGGAATGACAAGGAGGAGCTGTGGCCCAGATCCAGAAGGAAATTAAATAGCCTTAAATTAGGTCAAACACGCCTTTGGCACAAACCCACCAAAGGAAAAACCGGAAGACAGCATGTTTCCTTTCCAGTTACAAAATCAATGTATAAAAATCAAGAGTCCTCACGTACATAAGCAATTTACAATTAGAAAATATAACAAAAAAACCCCATTCCATTAAATATGTCAATAAAAATGTAAAACGATAGGAGTAATTAGTAAGAAATGTATAGGATCTACCAACAGAAAAGGAAAGGAAACAAACTAAAGGAAACAAACAGACGAGAATTGATAGAAAAATGTACTACTTTACAATGTAAATCTTTCCAAGTTAATCTCTTAACACCATTCCAGTAAAAATACCAAGGGCATAATTGATTCTCGATCTCATCTGGAAGAATCAACATTTGAGAAAAGCCAAGAAAAATTAAAAATTAGATATTGAAATTAAGCTACAATAATTTAAAAAGCGTGGACGATGCAAGGAAATGCAAATCAAAACTACAATGAGATACCATCTCATACCTATCAGAATGGCTAAAATAAAAATAAGAAACAACAAGCGTTGGCAAGGATGTGATGGAGAAAGGGGAACCCTCATGCACTGTTGGTCAGAATGCAGACTGGTGCAGCCATTCTGGAAAACAGTATGGAGGTTCCTCAAAAAGTTAAAAATAAAATCCTATGATCCAGTAATTGTGCTACCAGGTATTTCCCCAAAGAATACAAAAATACTAATTCAAAGGGATACATGCACCTTGATGTTTATAGCAGCATTATCTACCATAGCCAAATTATGGAAACAGTCCAAGTGTCCATTGTTTGATGCATCGATATATATATACATATATATATATATGTATATATATATACACACACATATATACATATATACACATGTATATACATACGTGTGTATATATGTGTGTATATATGTATATAGATGTATATGTCAAGATATCTTCTTTTTTATGGCTGAGCAATCTTCTGTATATATATATACACATATATATGTACACATATCTGTATATATACATGTACATATCTGTACATATATACACACATATATACATATATACACATGTATATACATACGTATGTATATATGTGTGTATATATGTATATACATATGTATATATGTACAGATATGTACATGTATATATACAGATATGTGTACATATATATGTGTATATATATATACAGAAGATTGCTCAGCCATAAAAAAGAAGAAATCTTGCCATTTGCAACAACATAGATGGAACCAGAGAGTATTATGCTAAGCGAAAATAAGTCAGAGAAGACAAATACCATATGATTTCACTTGTGGAATTTAAGAAACAAAACAAATGAACAAAGGGAAATGAGAGAGAGAGAGGCAAACCAAGAAACAGACTCTCCACTATAAAGAACACATTGATGGGTCCCAGAGTGGGGTGGGGTGGGGTGTGGGGGATGGGTGAAGTAGGTGATGGGGATTAAGGAAGTCACTTCTCCTGAGGAGCACTGGGTAAGGTATGGAATTGTTAAATCACTATATTGTACACCTGAAACTAATATCACACTCTATATTAACTAACTGCAATTTAAATAAAAACTTTAAAAAGGGTGGATGAAGCATCAGAATAGATAGGTCAGTAGAAAGTATTATAAAGGCAAGAAACAATTTTAAGTGTCTTCATTAAGTGTGCCAGTGCTTATATGAAATGTATTATAAATACATGTAGAATGTAGGTGAAATTTCATATTAAGAAAGTAAAGATAGATTGTCCAATAAGATGCTAGGATAAAAAAATTTTAACTAAAATTTTTTAAATACCATACTTACGACACACAGAAATAAACTGTAGACACTTAAAAGATTTAAATGTTGTTTTTAAATTTTTTAAATGTTTATTTTTGAAGGAGAGACAGAGCATGAGCAGGGGAGGAGCAGAGAGAGAGGGAGGCACAGAATCCAAAGCAGGCTCCAGGCTCCAAGCTGTCAGCACAGAACCCGATGTGGGGCTCAAACTCACAAACCGTGAGATCATGACCTGAGCTGAAGTCAGTCGCTTAACCTACTGGCCACCCCAAAGATTTAAATGTTAAATAAAACACTAGAACACTTAGATGGATGTTTATGTAATGTACAAGTAGAAGTCTTTCAAAGCATAGATCAAAAGATAGTCCCAAAATAAATATTAGTATGTTTATTACTTTAAAAATGTATATCTTCATGTCAAAAAAGGTCGTAAAACCAAATGCAAATAATGAAGTAGTAAAGCTACTATATGCAACATTTACCAAACAAAATGAAGGTTAATAATGCTCTTGACAGAAGAAGAATCTTGTAAAACAGTAAGAAAAGACAAATACCTCAATAGAAAAAGGCACAAAGACATAAAAGAAACTCAAAATGTTAATAAACATATTAAAATGTTCAGCCTAAATAGGAATCAAAGTAAATGAAATAACATTTTGCATATCAGATATTAAAGGTAAAAAATAACACCGGAGATGTGTGCACAGATAGACGAACACTGGTGGTGAAGGATAAATTGGTACAATTTTTCTGATTTGTAATGTAGTGAGAGGGATCACAAGCCTTAAAAGGTGTGTGTCTGTAGTCCCTACAGTTCCATCTGGGCTGGGAATTCATCCTAAGGAAGTAAGAATATGCAAAACAGAACAAAACAACAAAGAACAACAACAACAAAAAACCTCATCTAGAAGCACAACTGGAAAACTGGAATAACAAAAAAAACCTGAAAACAAATTACATTTCTAATAATAAATAATTGATAAAATAAATTATAGTTCTATCCATAAAATGAAATACTATGTGACTTTTTTAAATGATGGCATAAAAATACGGCTGTTGCCAAGGAAATATGTTCCTATATACTTTTAAATGAAAAAAGGGACAGATTAGGAGACAGTAGGTACAGTTGGGTCCCATTTTTAAAAGTTTTTTTTTTTTTTTTGAAAGAGAGGGAGTGAGAGAGAGAGAGAGCATGCACGCACATGTATGCCAGGGCACAGGGGAGGGGCAGAGGTAGAAGGCAAGAGAGAATCCCAAGCAGGTTACATGATCCAGCACCCCCCCAACCCCCAACCTCCGCAGAGGTTGACAGGGGGCTCCATCTCACAGCCATGAGATCATGACCTGAGCCGAAATCAAGAGGTGGTTGCTCAACTGACTGAGCCCCCCAGGAACCCCAAATAATCTTTATACATAGGAAAAGATCTGGAGGAATTTACTTCAAAACCTTTCCAGTCTCACTGCTGGGTGGTAAAATTATGAGTGTCCTGGGGTTTTGCTTTTTCATCATCCATACTTCCTAACTTTTCTACATTAAGCACTTCCTGTGCAATTTTTAAATTAAAAAAAAAATAGCCAATTGGGTGGCTCAGTTGGTTAAGCATCTGACTTCGGCTCAGGTCATGATCTTGAGGTCCATGAGTTCGAGCCCTGCGTTGGACTTTGCGCTGACAGCTCGGAGCCTGGAGCCTGCTTGGGATTCTGTGTCTCCCTCTCTCTCTGCCCCTCCCCTGCTCGCACTCTGTCTCTCTCTTTCTCTCTCTCTAAAAAATAAGTAAACATTAAAAGTATTTTTTTAACAAAAAAAAATATAGGAGCTGCTAGCAATTCCCAGATACGCATTCCTCCTTGGCCCTGTTTAGTCTGGGAGATAAAAAGGTTTCATTAAGGAGAAATGATCCCATGGCTTAAAAATATATACCTCCGCCCCAAAGTTTCATGCCAATTCCTGGCTCAGGTTCTTCCTCCTCACTGAGAAAACTGCTACCAAAGGCTATAAGGTGACAAGGATTCCAGCTTTCCTCTTCTCCTCCCCAACTCCCAAGGGGATTATCTCTTTTCCTGGCAAACTGGGAACGAAATCGGCCATGAAAGGTAACAGGGTACTCCAAAACTCTCCAACCAGATGGGTGAAGGGGAGGAGGCCCTGGGGCAGCAAAGAGGGGTATCTGGGTTAAGTAGGCAGCACATGAATCTGAGCTATGCCACCTACACCATAAGACAGCAAGGGGTGAGGTATCAGAGATCAAAGCTCCCTGAAGGGCTGGGAGCAGAAGCAAGACAATGACACTTCCAACTAGGGTTATAATTATATATTTCTTAAAAAAATTTTTTTTAATGTTTATTTTTGAGAGAGAGGGAGAGTACAAGCTGGGGAGGGGCAGAGACAGGGAGACAGAGGATCTGAAGCAGTCTCCAGGCTCTGACAACAGAGAGTCTGATGCGGGGCTCAAACTCACAAACCGTGAGATCATGGCCTGAGCCGAAGTCGGATGCTCAAGTGACAGACCCACCCCAGTGCCCTCACTATATATTTCTAAATAGAATAATTTACCAGAAATTTTTTTCCTCCAGTCACAGTCTAAATTATTAAAAATTGAAAACTCCGAACTGTTCCCCTGCCTCGGCTGTTTCCATCCCCCCTGCCCCCCCTCCTTTCTCCACACCAGGTACAGGCCTCAGAAATGGCCTCATTCCTCCATCCCAACCTCAGGACCGACCATTCTCAGCACCAAGCCTGGGGACAGCAGCTCTCCGACTGGGCCCAGGCCAGGGCGCCTGCCCTTACAGGGCCTCTGCAGCCAGGTCACAGGTCCAGGCCATTTCCGCCTTAAACCCAGAGGGGGACAGGTCTATAGAACAACTCCTTAGATGCCATAAATGTTTCCTGGATGTGGAAAACCCATTTCCTGGTCTGTATGTGGGCCACGGGCCTCCTATGTGGGCTGGCAGCCAACCTGCCTCTGGAAAAGAGGTTTCTTGAACATGCTGATACACAAGTGCCTTGTGTGTGTCACAAATGTCTATTTATCATATGCACTACATGCGTATGAATGTTCGGGCCACCCTCAGTAATATAGGAATGTCCCTGTACCTCCTCCTCCTTAAATCTCTTGGAATCGCTCAGCTGGTTCTAACCCCAGGCAGCCTTGAACTTGGAATCAAAATCAAGTCCAGCTTCTCTGATGCTCTACTTTCTGGTAAAAAGGAAGAAGGAGGAGGAGGAGGAGGAAGAGGAGGAGGAGGAGGAGAAGAGGGAGGAGAGGAAGAAGGAAGGGGAGAGAGCGGAGGAAAAGGAAGAGGGAGAAAAGGGAGAAGAAAGAGGAGGAGGAG